>NC_092225.1:52809867-53014867 GCF_036320965.1 Panulirus ornatus
AAGAGGAGGAGGAGGAGGAGGAGGCTGTGGAAGAGAAGCAGCAATACAGGAGGGGAGGACAAACACCGAGACAAAATCTACACAGACAAACGGACATTACCTCATCCTATGAGGAATACATAATAAATAATAATAAATGAATTACCTCAGTTCATAATCTCGTAAGATAAAGGGAGGATGACACGTCGACGACCGATAAACAAAGACGGGATAACGCATCGTGTTATGAGATACACAGGAAGGAGAGAGAGAGAGAGAGAGAGAGAGAGAGAGAGAGAGAGAGAGAGAGAGAGAGAGAGAGAGAGAGAGAGAGGGGAAACAAAAGATGTGTTAAAACTGTGGGTCGCGGAACGGACCGATAAACAGGAGACGGAGGGGAACGATACGAAAGAAAATAAATAAAAACAACACCATATGATAAACAGGAAGGAGGGAGTGACTGTTAAGAAACAGAGAGGGAAGAAGGTGCTAACAGGAAGGAGAGAGGAAAGAAAACGTGAAAAAAAAGGAATATAAAAAAAACAGAAAACGGATATCAACAGGAAGGAGTGGGCAAACCATACTCTAGTAGCCTGAAAGAAAACGGATGGTACAGGGTATCGAACGCTAAATCGTAAATAAAAACAACAGACAACAGGAGAGACTGTGAGGTTTGATTGATTAAGGAAGACAAAGAAGGATTCCAGATAATGGCGAGTGGCTTACGACCCTACTGCTGCAAGGGGGGGGGGGGGGGGGTTGACGTATATAATGCTGATGGTGACGTATGGAAAACGTTTGAGGGAAACGACCCTACCACGTGCACGACCCGACCACGTGCACGACCCTATCACGTGCATGACCCTACCACTTGCACAACCCTTCCTTGTGTAGGACCCTACCACGTGTACGACCCTTCCTTGTGTACGACCCTTCCTTGTGTACGACCCTACCACGTGTACGACCCTTCCACGTGCACGACCCTGCCATGTGTACGACCCTTCCTTGTGTACGACCCTACCTTGTGTACGACCCTTCCTTGTGTACGACCCTACCACGTGTACGACCCTTCCACGTGCACGACCCTACCATGTGTACGACCCTTCCACGCGTGCGACCCTTCCACGTGTACGACCCTTCCACGTGTGCGACCCTTCCACGTGCACGATCCTTCCACGTGCACGACCTTACCACATGTACGACCCTTCCACGTGTACGACCCTACCATGTGTACGTCCCTTCCACATGTGCGACCCTTCCACGTGTACGACCCTTCCACGTGCACGACCTTTCCCCATGTACGACCCAACTGTTCAGGGCGTCACCGTCAAGGGCGTGGTGCCACAAGGACGGGAAGAGAGGAAATATCCTTCCCTTCGTCAAGAAAGGAGATTTGGAAAGCGCAGTGAACCACAGGCCATTCTCTACGACAAGTATGTGTTACATACAACACTTGGGGAAAAAATGATCAGAAAGAAAATGGATTTCAATTTACAAGGGGGGACTTATCTAAGCGAGAGACAACATGGTTTTAGGGAAAGGTGATTATATGTGTGTGACAAATCAAAAACATTTCTACGAGAGAGGGAGCTCTGTTTTAGACGAAGGGGAAACCCTGGGTGATCTATGTGTTTCTGAACCGCCAGAAAGCATTTGACACGACACCACACAGAAAGCTGTTGAGTAAAAAAAACGCTGGATCTTCCGGCAGAATATAACGAGCATTTCTTTTCTGAAATGGATTGAGGTCACAAGTGGCATATGACTGGTCATGCCACTGAGACCACTGCTCTTCCAGACCGATGTATATGGCTAGCCGGAGAGACCGGACTCCTATGCCTGAATGTATATGCAGATGATACCTAGACCGTGATGAAAGCAGGAAAAAAAAAGTTGGGGAGAGGGACTGCATCACTTTACAAGGGAACCTAGACAAACTCTCAGGGTTGTTGTGATACATGGCTGATGCGAGTCAATCTGTGTCAATGCAGAGTAATGCGGACAGGGACACAATGCAGGGTAATGCGGACGGGACAGAATGCAGGGAAATGCGGACGGGACACAATGCAGTGTAATAAGGACGGGACACAATGCAGGGTAATGCGGACAGGGACACGGTGAAGAAGCGCCTCGATACGAATATAGTTATATCTAACAGGAAATATACTGCAGGAGTCCGTACAGTATGAGGGCCACTTGGGAGTCTGCAGTGAAACTCATCTTTCACAAGAGTCCCACTTGAGGAGAACTGTGGGGGTGGGGAGACACATGGTCGACTGGCCATTAATACAATCGGTTTTGTACACGGATAAGGGAAAGATAACAACAGCAGACTGTTCTTATCGTACTGAAGACCAAAGCTGGAATACAATTCTAAAACTTTGGTCAACACACTTAAAAGAATTTCCAAGATCTTACACAGAAGATCCACAGACGACAGACACCCACCCCCCAACTCCCCCTATGAACAGACAACCATCCACCCCACCCCCCATGAACAGACACCGTTAACTCCCTCCCTCCCCATCAACAGACGCCCCTCACCACCCACGAACAGACATCCCCCCAACACCTGTAAATAGACACGTGAAGGGCAACAGACGCAGGCCGGGGCTGGCGGAGTGTGGAGGGGACCCACCTGGAGGGAGGAAAGACCAGCCATGATGCCCTCCATCTACCACCATCCTCCATCACCTCTCACACTCTCCCTCATCATGCCCTCACACTCTCCCTCATCATGCCCTCACACTCTCCCTCATCATGCCCTCACACTCTCCCTCATCACGCCCTCACACTCTCCCTCATCATGCCCTCACACTCTCCCTCATCATGCCCTCACACTCTCCCTCATCATGCCCTCACACTCTCCCTCATCATGCCCTCACACTCTCCCCCGTGCCCACCAGGTGTACATGTAATGGATATCTGATGACCGTGTACATTGTATCTGGCTGGCATGACCACACCAAACCCTCAGGCGGTGAATTAGTTTTGTACTGGTGTCCCCTGCAGATCTATCGAGCACCCCCATGTTCATCCTGTGGGTGGTAGTGCACCCCATGTTCATCCTGTGGGTGGTAGTGCACCCCATGTTCATCCTGTGGGTGGTAGTGCACCCCATGTTCATCCTGTGGGCGGTAGTGCACCCCATGTTCATCCTGTGGGCGGTAGTGCACGCCATGTTCATCCTGTGGGTGGTAGTGCACCCCATGTTCATCCTGTGGGTGGTAGTGCACCCCATGTTCATCCTGTGGGCGGTAGTGCACCCCATGTTCATCCTGTGGGTGGTAGTGCACCCCATGTTCATCCTGTGGGTGGTAGTGCACCCCATGTTCATCCTGTGGGTGGTAGTGCACCCCATGTTCATCCTGTGGGCGGTAGTGCACCCCATGTTCATCCTGTGGGTGGTAGTGCACCCCCATGTTCATCCTGTGGGCGGTAGTGCACCCCATGTTCATCCTGTGGGTGGTAGTGCACCCCATGTTCATCCTGTGGGCGGTAGTGCACCCCATGTTCATCCTGTGGGTGGTAGTGCACCCCATGTTCATCCTGTGGGCGGTAGTGCACCCCATGTTCATCCTGTGGGTGGTAGTGCACCCCATGTTCATCCTGTGGGTGGTAGTGCACCCCATGTTCATCCTGTGGGCGGCAGTGCACCCCATGTTCACCCTGTGGGCGGTAGTGCACCCCATGTTCATCCTGTGGGCGGTAGTGCACCCCATGTTCATCCTGTGGGCGGTAGTGCACCACATGTTCATCCTGTGGGCGGTAGTGCGCCCCATGTTCATCCTGTGGGCGGTAGTGCACCCCATGTTCATCCTGTGGGCGGTAGTGCACCACATGTTCATTCTGTGGGCGGTAGTGCACCCCATGTTCATCCTATGGGCGGTAGTGCACCCCATGTTCATCCTGTGGGCGGTAGTGCACCCCATGTTCATCCTGTGGGTGGTAGTGCACCCCATGTTCATCCTGTGGGCGGTAGTGCACCCCATGTTCATCCTGTGGGTGGTAGTGCACCCCATGTTCATCCTGTGGGCGGTAGTGCACCCCATGCTCATCCTGTGGGTGGTAGTGCACCCCATGTTCATCCTGTGGGCGGTAGTGCACCCCATGTTCATCCTGTGGGCGGTAGTGCACCCCATGTTCATCCTGTGGGCGGTAGTGCACCCCATGTTCATCCTGTGGGCGGTAGTGCAACCCATGTTCATCCTGTGGGTGGTAGGTAGTGCACCCCATGTTCATCCTGTGGGCGGTAGTGCACCCCATGTTCATCTTGTGGGCGGTAGTGCACCCCATGCTCATCCTATGGGCGGTAGTGCACCCCATGTTCATCCTGTGGGCGGTAGTGCACCCCATGTTCATCCTGTGGGCGGTAGTGCACCCCATGTTCATCCTGTGGGCGGTAGTGCACCACATGTTCATTCTGTGGGCGGTAGTGCACCCCATGTTCATCCTATGGGCGGTAGTGCACCCCATGTTCATCCTGTGGGCGGTAGTGCACCCCATGTTCATCCTGTGGGTGGTAGTGCACCCCATGTTCATCCTGTGGGTGGTAGTGCACCCCATGTTCATCCTGTGGGAGGTAGTGCACCCCATGTTCATCCTGTGGGCGGCAGTGCACCCCATGTTCACCCTGTGGGCGGTAGTGCACCCCATGTTCATCCTGTGGGCGGTAGTGCACCCCATGTTCATCCTGTGGGCGGTAGTGCACCACATGTTCATCCTGTGGGCGGTAGTGCACCCCATGTTCATCCTGTGGGCGGTAGTGCACCCCATGTTCATCCTGTGGGCGGTAGTGCACCACATGTTCATTCTGTGGGCGGTAGTGCACCCCATGTTCATCCTATGGGCGGTAGTGCACCCCATGTTCATCCTGTGGGCGGTAGTGCACCCCATGTTCATCCTGTGGGTGGTAGTGCACCCCATGTTCATCCTGTGGGCGGTAGTGCACCCCATGTTCATCCTGTGGGTGGTAGTGCACCCCATGTTCATCCTGTGGGCGGTAGTGCACCCCATGTTCATCCTGTGGGTGGTAGTGCACCCCATGTTCATCCTGTGGGCGGTAGTGCACCCCATGTTCATCCTGTGGGCGGTAGTGCACCCCATGTTCATCCTGTGGGCGGTAGTGCACCCCATGTTCATCCTGTGGGCGGTAGTGCAACCCATGTTCATCCTGTGGGTGGTAGGTAGTGCACCCCATGTTCATCCTGTGGGCGGTAGTGCACCCCATGTTCATCCTGTGGGCGGTAGTGCACCCTATGCTCATCCTATGGGCGGTAGTGCACCCCATGTTCATCCTGTGGGCGGTATTGCACCCCATGTTCATCCTGTGGGCGGTAGTGCACCCCATGTTCATCCTGTGGGCGGTAGTGCACCCCATGTTCATCCTGTGGGTGGTAGTGCACCCCATGTTCATCCTGTGGGCGGTAGTGCACCCCATGTTCATCCTGTGGGTGGTAGTGCACCCCATGTTCATCCTGTGGGCGGTAGTGCACCCCATGTTCATCCTGTGGGCGGTAGGTAGTGCACCCCATGTTCATCCTGTGGGGCGGTAGCGCAAATGGGTGACAGGGGGGTCAGAATGGGTCACAAACTTGGTGCACAGTCAAGACATCATTGCAGCCAGACATTACATAGCGTCGCATGGTGAGGTTTACCGAGACTCGATGTATGAGAGTGGATACAAACTTATACTTTCAGGTCATCTTGTTATGAACAATGAGGTGTTGTGACATTTCATGGAGGGCCACACAATTCCAGTATACCGTAAGCTTAGTCGAACACAATCCCAGTATACTGTAAGCTTAGTCTACCACAATCCTAGTATACCGCAAGCTGTCTACCACAATCCTAGTATACTGCAAGCTTGGTCCAACACAATCCTAGTATACCGTAAGCTTAGTCTACCGCAAGCCTGGCCTACCGTAAGCTTAGTCTACCGCAAGCCTGGCCTACCGCAAGCTTGGTCCAACACAATCCTAGTATACCGTAAGCTTAGTCTACCGCAAGCCTGGCCTACCGTAAGCTTAGTCTACCGCAAGCCTGGCCTACCGCAAGCTTGGTCCAACACAATCCTAGCCTACCGTAATCTTAGTCTACCGCAAGCCTGGCCTACCGTAAGCTTAGTCTACCGCAAGCCTAGCCTACCGTAAGCTTAGTCTACCCCAATCCTATCCTACCGTAAGCTTAGTCTATCGCAAGCGTAGCCTACCGTAAGCTTAGTCTACCGCAAGCCTAGCCTATCGCAAGCTTAGTCTACCGCAATCCTACCCTACCGTAAGCTTAGTCTACCACAATCCTAGTATACCGTAAGCTTAGTTTACCGCAATCGTAGCGTACATAAGCTTAGTCTACCACAAGCCTAGCCAACCGTAAGCTTAGTCTACTGCAACCCTAGCCTACCGTAAGCCTAGTCTACCGCAACCCTAGCCTACCGCAAGCTTAGTCTACAGTAAGCTTAGTCTACAGTAAGCTTAGTCTACAGTAAGCTTAGTCTACCGCAATCATAGCCAACCTCAAGCCTCGCAAGCTTCTAGCTTACCGCAAACTGGGCCGGCCGTGATCTCTGCCCGCCAGGAGCTAAAGGGGGGGTGGGGGGGGGGGGGTCTTGGTGGCTAAAGGGGGGGAGGGGGGCAAGACCCCGGGGGGGGGGTGAAGGAGGGAGAGCAGGTCAGAAGGTGTCGCGCCTGCGCAGCTCCTGGTCAGACACACGTGTGTGTAAATGTGTATGGCTCGGAGTTATGAAAGCGTATATCAACATGGTACGGTCCTAGAGCATGACGGTACGGCTCTAAAGCAAGACAGTACGGCCCTAGAGCACGATGGTACGGCCCTGGTGCCCTGGAGCAAGACGGTACGGCCCTGGTGCCCTGGAGCAAGACGGTACGGCCCTGGAGCATGACGTTACGGCCTTTGAGCACGACGGTACGGCTTTTGAACAAGACGGCACGATCATTGGGTAGAACGGTACAACGCTTCACCGTGATGGTACAGCTTGCAACATTACCGTCCAGCCCTTGAGTATGACGGTACGCATGACGGTACGACCCAAAAAACATGGACCTAGAAGGCAGTCAGGAAAAATGAAAAAAAAAAATAGAACACCGTTCCCATAAGATAGCCTAAGGCATACTGAGGTGGGTTGCTGAGGCGCACACTGTGAGAAACACTAGATATAAGCGACAACATGTACAATGGATCCATCCCTCAGAGCGTCGTATGCTTGTACCCACGGTAAACACCTCTCTCTCTCTCTCTCTCTCTCTCTCTCTCTCTCTCTCTCTCTCTCTCTCTCTCTCTCTCTAGCCTCGCCGAAGGTGACTTGGCTCACAGGGTCAAAACAAGCAGGCGGAGTTCGGTAACGCCTGTGTGTGTGTGTGTGTATAAGCCAGGGACGTCCTCAAGCGACGGAAGGCAAACTTGACATAAGAAGCGACTGGTAATTGTGCTTGACGACTATTAATACTACTACTACTACTACTACTACTACTACGACGACGACGACGACGACTACTACTACCACTGCTACTACTACCACTACTACGACGGTGAAGACAACTACGACTGTGAGGACGGAGTGGAGGAGGAGGAGGAAGCCCCCACGTCAAGAACACTGGGGTGAGGAGGAGGAAGGGTTCCCCAGTTCCCTCCCCTGGTCAACACACCTTCTATACAAGCAACTGTAAACATGAAATATTGATCATACCAAGATAATCTCCTCTCTATATAATATATTTCTCTTAATACTTAATCAAAAGTATTACTTATAATCTCTTCCCCATATATTTCTCTTATAGTTTACTACATAAAAAGTATTATTTATAATCTCTTCCCCATATAATATATTTCTCGTATAGCTTACTACATAAAAAGTATTACTTTTAATCTCTTCCCCATATAATATATTTCTCGTATAGCTTACTACATAAAAAATTTACTTATAATCTCTTCCCCATATAATATATTTCTCGTATAGCTTACTTATTAAAAAGTACGACCTACTTTAGTCCACTAGCACTTTAAAAGTTTCACCTGTTCTCTCTCTGTCCTCCCTCCACCCCACCCCACCCCAGGGAGGCTAAGTATGGTCCCCCCCACAACCCCATGGGGCTAAGTATGGTCCCCCACACAACCCCATGGGGCTAAGTATGGTCCCCCACACAACCCCATGGGGCTAAGTATGGTCCCCCACACAACCCCATGGGGCTAAGTATGGTCCCCCCACAACCCCATGGGGCTAAGTATGGTCCCCCACAACCCCATGGGGCTAAGTATGGTCCCCCCACAACCCCATGGGGCTAAGTATGGTTCCCCCCCACACGGGGCTAAGTATGGTTCCCCCCCACACAACCCCATGGGGCTAAGTATGGTTCCCCCACAACCCCATGGGGCTAAGTATGGTCCCCCCCACAACCCCATGGGGCTAAGTATGGTCCCCCACACAACCCCATGGGGCTAAGTATGGTCCCCCCACACAACCCCATGGGGCTAAGTATGGTTCCCCCCCACACAACCCCACGGGGCTAAGTATGGTCCCCCACACAACCCCATGGGGCTAAGTATGGTCCCCCCCCACACAACCCCACGGGGCTAAGTATGGTCCCCCACACAACCCCATGGGGCTAAGTATGGTCCCCCCACACAACCCCATGGGGCTAAGTATGGTTCCCCCCACACAACCCCACGGGGCTAAGTATGGTCCCCCCACACAACCCCATGGGGCTAAGTATGGTCCCCCCACAACCCCATGGGGCTAAGTATGGTTCCCCCCCACACAACCCCATGGGGCTAAGTATGGTCCCCCCACACAACCCCACGGGGCTAAGTATGGTTCCCCCCACACAACCCCACGGGGCTAAGTATGGGTCCCCCCCACACAACCCCAGGGAGGCTAAGTATGGTCCCCCCCACAACCCCAGGGAGGCTAAGTATGGTCCCCCACACAACCCCATGGGGCTAAGTATGGTCCCCCCACAACCCCATGGGGCTAAGTATGGTTCCCCCCCACACAACCCCATGGGGCTAAGTATGGTCCCCCCACAACCCCATGGGGCTAAGTATGGTCCCCCCACAACCCCATGGGGCTAAGTATGGTCCCCCCACAACCCCATGGGGCTAAGTATGGTCCC
Organism: Panulirus ornatus; assembly: GCF_036320965.1. Lineage (NCBI taxonomy): Eukaryota > Metazoa > Arthropoda > Malacostraca > Decapoda > Palinuridae > Panulirus > Panulirus ornatus. The sequence continues at coordinate 52,818,975 of NC_092225.1, forward strand.
CCCACAACCCCATGGGGCTAAGTATGGTCCCCCCACAACCCCATGGGGCTAAGTATGGTCCCCCCACACAACCCCATGGGGCTAAGTATGGTCCCCCACACAACCCCCTAAGAGAAGTAAGTATGGTCCCCCCGGTCCCCCCGGCCCCCCCCAGGGTGTAAGTATGGAAGGCTCCATGTGCTTAACGAACATTTTAATGACGTCCCAATCATTATGTTGCCTCACGTCCCAGCGTGTGGGGCAGTAAGCCTACACCCCACACACACCCCACCAACCCCCCACGCACCCATGTTAACGAGGGAGGGTCTTCACCCACTCCTTGATACACGAGCACTTATAACTATATATATATATATACACTCTGACACTCGTGAGTGTGGGGTTCGAATCCCCGGGCGCGGCAGTGGGCCCACGGGCAATCCCAGGGGTTCATCTCTCACCCCCAACCTCCATGACCCCAGACCCCTCCTCAGCGCACACCGAGCCAGCGAACAATATACAAGCCGAACCTGTCGCTGGGGGAATCATGCGCTGGCAATCCGCTTCAAACCGCACCCACTTTACCCATCACATTCATCATTTCCCGTTGCTCTACTAACCCATTGTTCACGTTTTCCCTCCCCCTCTCACGTCATCTTTCCTTCTGTCCATTTTCTACATGTAGAGAAGCATAAAAACGAAGGAAAAACAGGAGAAAACATAAAGATAATAGGAAGAGAATGAGAAACAGCGAGAGGAGGAGGTGGGGTTCGACACACTAAGTAACGTTAGGTTTGGCGCACACAAGCTAACCCACCAACCCACCTACGAGAAGCTAACCCACCCACCCACCTACGAGAAGCTAACCCACCAACCCACCTACGAGAAGCTAACCCACCCACCCACCTACGAGAAGCTAACCCACCCACCCACCTACGAGAAGCTAACCCACCCACCCACCTACGAGAAGCTAACCCACCAACCCACCTACGAGAAGCTAACCCACCAACCCACCTACGAGAAGCTAACCCACCCACCCACCTACGAGAAGCTAACCCACCAACCCACCTACGAGAAGCTAACCCACCAACCCACCTACGAGAAGCTAACCCACCCACCCACCTACGAGAAGCTAACCCACCAACCCACCTACGAGAAGCTAACCCACCCACCCACCTACGAGAAGCTAACCCACCAACCCACCTACGAGAAGCTAACCCACCCACCCACCTACGAGAAGCTAACCCACCAACCCACCTACGAGAAGCTAACCCACCCACCCACCTACGAGAAGCTAACCCACCCACCCACCTACGAGAAGCTAACCCACCAACCCACCTACGAGAAGCTAACCCACCAACCCACCTACGAGAAGCTAACCCACCCACCCACCTACGAGAAGCTAACCCACCAACCCACCTACGAGAAGCTAACCCACCAACCCACCTACGAGAAGCTAACCCACCCACCCACCTACGAGAAGCTAACCCACCAACCCACCTACGAGAAGCTAACCCACCAACCCACCTACGAGAAGCTAACCCACCCACCCACCTACGAGAAGCTAACCCACCAACCCACCTACGAGAAGCTAACCCACCAACCCACCTACGAGAAGCTAACCCACCAACCCACCTACGAGAAGCTAACCCACCAACCCACCTACGAGAAGCTAACCCACCAACCCACCTACGAGAAGCTAACCCACCAACCCACCTACGAGAAGCTAACCCACCAACCCACCTACGAGAAGCTAACCCACCAACCCACCTATGAGAAGCTAACCCACCAACCCACCTACGAGAAGCTAACCCACTCACTCACCTACGAGAAGCTAACCCACCAACCCACCTACGTGAAGCTAACCCACCAGCCCACCTACGAGAAGCTAACCCACTCACCCACCTACGAGAAGCTAACCCACCAACCCACCTACGAGAAGCTAACCCACCAACCCACCTACGAGAAGCTAACCCACTCACCCACCTACGAGAAGCTAACCCACCAACCCACCTACGAGAAGCTAACCCACCCACCCACCTACGAGAAGCTAACCCACCCACCCACCTACAAGACCCAGGCAGTTAATTTACCCAGCTGTTCCCTTGACCTCAGCTAGACCCAGGACGCTGACTGACTCTCTAATCCACTCCAGTTCCCCAGTCTGGGATTTAACCGTCCCAAATGAAGCTACGAGCTACGAGCAGCTACGAGATGTACACCCACCGCTAAGGGCCAGGTAATTACGGTGCTATGATCAGCACGAGATCACAAGAGACACAGGTAATGTCCAATTAATTTTAATAAGGTCTGTGTTCACGCGGGCGTTCTAGAAGGTGTCCTCCGTGTTCTCTGGTCGTGGAGACACGGGTTCGAATGCCTTGCCCAGAGTGGAAACTATCTTTCTCGATCCCGTATTACCACGAGAGGGTATGTATATAATGACGTACGAGGGTATGTATATAATGACGTACGAGGGTATGTATATAATGACGTACGAGGGTATGTATATAATGACGTACGAGGGTATGTATATAATGACGTACGAGGGTATATATGTAATGACGTACGAGGGTATGTATATAATGACGTACGAGGGTATGTATATAATGACGTACGAGGGTATGTATATAATGACGTACGAGGGTATGTATATAATGACGCACGAGGGTATATATATAATGACGTACGAGGGTATATATACGACGTACAAGGGTATATATATAATGACGTACGAGGGTACATATATAATGACGTACGAGGGTATATATATAATGACACACGAGGGTATGTATATAATGACACACGAGGGTATATATATGATGACGTACGAGGGTACATATATAATGACGTACGAGGGTACATATATAATGACGTACGAGGGTACATATATAATGACGTACGAGGGTATATATATAATGACGTACGAGGGTATATATATAATGACGTACAAGGGTATATATATAATGACGTACAAGGCTATATGTATAATGACGTACGAGGGTATATATATAATGACGTGCGAGGGTATATATATAATGACGTACAAGGCTATATGTATAATGACGTACGAGGGTACATATATAATGACGTAGAAGGATCTTTACTGACGTAAGATGACCAAGATCTGTAAGGGATGTCATGCCGTCCTGCTCAAGAAATCCACCGTACCGTTGCGCTCAAGCGTCAGCCGTACCGTTGTTGCTCAAGCGTCAGTCGTACCGTTGCGCTCAAGCGTCAGCCGTACCGTTGTTGCTCAAGCGTCAGTCGTACCGTTGCGCTCAAGCGTCAGCCGTACCGTTGTTGCTCAAGCGTCAGTCGTACCGTTGCGCTCAAGCGTCAGCCGTACCGTTGTTGCTCAAGCGTCAGTCGTACCGTTGCGCTCAAGCGTCAGCCGTACCATTGTTGCTCAAGCGTCAGCCATACCGTTGCGCTCAAGCGTCAGCCGTACCGTTGTTGCTCAAGCGTCAGCCGTACCGTTGCTGCTCAAGCGTCAGCCGTACCGTTGTTGCTCAAGCGTCAGCCGTACCGTTGTTGCTTAAGCGTCAGCCATACCGTTGTTGCTCAAGCGTCAGCCGTACCGTTGTAGCTCAAGCGTCAGCCGTACCGTTGCTGCTCAAGCGTCAGCCGTACCGTTGTTGCTCAAGCGTCAGCCGTACCGTTGTTGCTCAAGCGTCAGCCGTACCGTTGTTGCTCAAGCGTCAGCCATACCGTTGTTGCTCAAGCGTCAGCCGTACCGTTGTAGCTCAAGCGTAAGCCGTACCGTTGCTGCTCAAGCGTCAGCCGTACCGTTGTTGCTCAAGCGTCAGCCGTACCGTTGTTGCTCAAGCGTCAGCCGTACCGTTATAGCTCAAGCGTCAGCCGTACCGTTGCTGCTCAAGCGTCAGCCGTACCGTTGTTGCTCAAGCGTCAGCCATACCGTTGTTGCTCAAGCGTCAGCCATACCGTTGCTGCTCAAGCGTCAGCCGTACTGTTGTTGCTCAAGCGTCAGCCATACCGTTGTTGCTCAAGCGTCAGCCATACCGTTGCTGCTCAAGCGTCAGTCGTACCGTTGTTGCTCAAGCGTCAGCCATACCGTTGCTGCTCAAGCGTCAGCCATACCGTTGTTGCTCAAGCGTCAGCCATACCGTTGCTGCTCAAGCGTCAGCCGTACCGTTGTTGCTCAAGCGTCAGCCATACCGTTGCTGCTCAAGCGTCAGCCATACCGTTGTTGCTCAAGCGTCAGCCATACCGTTGCTGCTCAAGCGTCAGCCGTACCGTTGTTGCTCAAGGGACAAATTTTATCCCAGATTAAGGAAATCCTCCGCTGACACTTAACCCCCCCCCCACCCCACCCCCTCCCTGGGCCGCGCTAACTACCACGTTCATTCCACCATCAAACGAGCGACTGCCTGACTGTTAACGAAGAGATAAGTGGCGTAAAGTACGACCCCCCCCCCCACCCCTCTGGTCGTTAGGCAACTGCTCTCTCTCTCTCTCTCTCTCTCTCTCTCTCTCTCTCTCTCTACGTAACGCTCGAGATATAAAGGACGAAACGAGAAAACAAAAACACAACACTAAGTGTTGACATAAAACTTTCACATGCTCCTAGTCTGTCAGGCTGGGTCCCGGGTCCGTGTGAAGGTATGTGTGTGTGTGTGTGTGTGTGTGTGTGTGTGTTGGTAGCATCCCTAACTACTGTGCTTGGGGAAAGGCTGGTGGTCTACCAGTCGACCAAGAAGGGGGTGGACTGAAAATGGAAGGCTGGTCGACCAAGGGAAGGTCGGTCTGAAAATGGTCGACCGGACGGTCCGGTCGACCAAGAATGGGGTGGTCTGAAAATGGAAGGCTAGTCCACCAGTCTGTCTACCAGGGAGCCAAACTGTCTCTCAGTATTGTGTGTCTTCATCCTCTCTCTCTCTCTCTCTCTCTCTCTCTCTCTCTCTCTCTCTCTCTCTCTCTCTCCCTTCCTCCTTCCATGTATAAACTCACGCGTATATCTACGTCCGCCCGTAAATACGGTGTGGATCGCCTCCTCCCCCACTCGCCGATCCCTGCATTGACCCACCACACCGCTGCAGGTCAGACTACACCCCTTACCCTCCCCCACCTACATCTCACCCACCCATCACTACCTCCCCCCCCCAGCTACACCTCACCCACCCATCACTACCTCCCCCCCCCCCCCCAGCTACACCTCACCCACCCATCACTTCGCCCCAATTTTCCCCTTGGGTCGCTGGGGGGGGGGGGGGGAATGGTTCATCGTGGGATCTTAACAACAACACGAGAAATGGTCAAGGTTAATTGGGGAGGGAGGAGGGAGGAGGGAGCGGGGGAGGGGGGGGGTTGGTTGTAAACGACCGTGAACCACCCTGGTTGTTAACAGGACGATAGGAGAGGCGGCCGTACGTGGCCCACATCCTGGTGTGTTCACACGTCCGTGTTACATCTCCATCAGGAGATGGGAGGAGGGAGCGGGGTGCGCAGCGTGGGGAGGAAGGGGGGAGGGGAGTTCGGGGGCAAAGAAATGGGGAGAAAGAAGGAATGCAATGAATAAGGTAATTAAAAGAAAAAATAAAACATCTGGGCTCAGAATGCAATATGAATATCACCAGCAACAAGAGAGAAACGTAATCACTTAACAGGCAGTTGGGATATAAGGCACATAAAATAGTTAAGTCTCCCAACACACAACAAAAAACGTATACCCCCAGTACACTGGTCAACCCTCTCCTCCATTTCACACTCCCCCTTTACCCCTGTCCCACATCTTCTGCCTCCCCGTCTAACCACCCAATCAAAACTTACAAAATCACTAAAGATCCAGTCGTACTCAGGTTGTGATTGGTTCAATGTTTCGCGTGTTGATGTATCGAGGCTGGTCGACACACCACCTCGCCCCCATCACCTCCCTCCCAACACCAAGTTTACCCAGGGTTATCAGACCACCTTAATCAGCTGGTACTACACACGAGGACGTTCTAGCCAATCAAGGCCGAGATATCGGGAGGGCAATTCATTTCCGACACTTCAGCTTCGGAAGACGAACCTAACCTAACCTGACCTAACCTAACCTGACCTGACCGACGTCAATCTCTCTGACGTAACAGGATTTCTGCTTCTGGTACATACGACAGAGCTTGGATTATAATGAATTCACCATATATATATATATATATATATATATATATATATATATATATATATATATATATATATATATATATAGTGTGAACGAGTGTGGCCTTCATTATCTTAGTGCTACCTCGTCGTGGGGGATGCTATTTCGTGTGTGGCGGGGTGCCGACAGGAATGGATGAAGGCAGCAAGTATGGATATGTACATGTGTATATGCATATGTCTCTGTGTGTATATATATGTATACGTTCAAATGTATGGGTATGTATATGTGCTTGTGTGGGCGTGTATGCATATACATGTGTATTTGGGTGGGTTGGGCCATTCTTTCCGTCTGTTTCCTTGCGCTACCTCGCTAACACGGGAGACGGCGATTAAGTATAATAAAAGAAAAACATTATATATATATATATACACATACGACGACACCAATCCCCCACGCCCACTAACGCGCGTCCTGGCGCGTTAGTCAAACTGGGGAACACAGAGGGCGTGTGCGTGCGCGCCGGCCGAGGGAGGCGTAAAGACCCTCTCAAACACACACTATTTTCACACCTGGTGTGTAAGTGTAGCAGGGGAGGCGGGAGGAGGAGGCTGTTAATGGGATCACCTGTTTGGTGCGTCAGGGTCGCGTCGTGGCCGGTCTGTCGTGCGGAGGGAGGGAGGGAGAGGCCTGTGTGTGTGTGTGTGTGTGTGTGTGTGTGTGTGTGTGTGTGTGGGTAGGGGGGGGGGACGGACGGAGGACAACGACGCGCTGTCGTAATTGCGATCTTGCGTCTGAATCTTTCCGAAACCCGTTGGCCAGTTTTGTCTCTCTCTCTCTCTCTCTCTCTCTCTCTCTCTCTCTCTCTCTCTCTCTCTCTCTCTCTCTCTCTCTCCTCCTCCTCCTCACGAGGCTCACTCCCTCTATGTGCCCAGCAGAAGAAAACCAGCCAATGCGAGGGTCTCCGGGAAGGTCGACTGACGGGTGGTGGTAACTGGACAAAGGAGAGAGAGAGAGAGAGAGAGAGAGAGAGAGAGAGAGAGAGAGAGAGAGAGAGAGAGAGAGAGAGAGAGAGAGAGAGACGAAGTTAACAAGATCCTCTACCACTTGTGAAACCACACTGCTCTTCCCCAATCTGATGCTCTGTACATGCCTTCACCCTCTCAATCAATACCCTCCCATATAATTTACCAGGAATACTCAACAAACTTATACCTCTGTAATTTGAGCACTCACTCTTATCCCCTTTGCCTTTGTACAATGGCACCATGCACGCATTCCTCCAATCCTCAGGCACCTCACCGTGAGTCATACATACATTAAATAACCTTACCAACCAGTCAATAATACAGTCACCCCCTTTTTTAATAAATTCCACTGCAATACCATCCAAACCTGCTGCCTTGCCGGCTTTCATCTTCCGCAAAGCTTTTACTACCTCTTCTCAGTTTACCAAATCATTCTCCCTAACCCTCTCACTTTGCACACCACCTCGACCAAAACATATATATATATATATATATATATATATATATATATATATATATATATATATATATATATATATATATATATATATATCGTTAATGAGATGGCCTTGATTAGGGTATCCAGTTACCATGACGTCCCAATTACCATAAAAAAAAAAAGGAATTGGACCGTGTGAAGGTCTTTCATAACAGGAATCGTCAACCAATCAGCATTCGTAACTCAGCAGAACATGAACACACAAGACCCGACACACACACACACACACACAACACAACACACGAACCGAATCGTGAAGGTAAATAAGACCCCCCCCCTCCCCCTACCCCCCCCAACCTAATCTGGATAAGTAAACATGCCCGTGTTAGGGCTGATTAGCCCCGCTCTAATCCTGGGTAACACCTGGGGGAGGGAGGGGGGGAGGGGGGATTATTAACCACCATATACAGCCCCTTCTCCATGATCAACAGGTGTGTGTGTGTGTGTGTGTGTGTGTCTATACTCGGCTCTACCAGTGGCAGATGTAACATGTGATCCATCGTGTTCTACTTACAGTCTCCGATATGCCTTCCTCCTCCTCCTCTTCCTCCTCTGTGCTAACGTCTGACTAAAGTAAATATCAAACATAATGAGTCAGCCTCTTTCAGGTCCGTCAGTAATGTCCGTAGACGCCCTCTCTCTCTCCCTCCCTCCATCCCGTCCTCCTTCCCCTTTATAACCCCCACACACGAACAGCCTGGCTGATCAGCTCACCAATCAGATGACCTCCAATAACCCCCCTACCCCCCACCCCCCATCAAGGTCACCCCAAGAGAACGGATTAATAGAACGATAAACAAATTCTTCCTTATGTATGCTTACCACAAGGACGATTGTGTCATCACCGTGATTGCCAGTATATTAGTCTTAATGACACAGAATAGTTGAGGATGATTCAGCAGTTAATCACTGGTTTGATTCGGGCTGTTATCACTAGCTACTTCACTGCACACCCCCCATGTTCATCCTGTGGGCGGTAGTGCACCCCATGTTCATCCTGTGGGCGGTAGTGCACCCCATGTTCATCCTGTGGGCGGTAGTGCACCCCATGTTCATCCTGTGGGCGGTAGTGCACCCCATGCTCATCCTGTGGGTGGTAGTGCACCCCATGTTCATCCTGTGGGCGGTAGTGCACCCCATGTTCATCCTGTGGGTGGTAGTGCACCCCATGTTCATCCTGTGGGCGGTAGTGCACCCCATGTTCATCCTGTGGGTGGTAGTGCACCCCATGTTCATCCTGTGGGCGGTAGTGCACCCCATGTTCATCATGTGGGCGGTAGGTAGTGCACCCCATGTTCATCCTGTGGGTGGTAGTGCACCCCATGTTCATCCTGTGGGCGGTAGTGCACCCCATGCTCATCCTGTGGGCTGGTAGTGCACCCCATGTTCATCCTGTGGGTGGTAGTGCACCCCATGTTCATCCTGTGGGCTGGTAGTGCACCCCATGTTCATCCTGTGGGTGGTAGTGCACCCCATGTTCATCCTGTGGGCGGTAGGTAGTGCACCCCATGTTCATCCTGTGGGCGGTAGTGCACCCCATGTTCATCCTGTGGGCGGTAGTGCACCCCATGTTCATCCTGTGGGCGGTAGGTAGTGCACCCCATGTTCATCCTGTGGGCGGTAGGTAGTGCACCCCATGTTCATCCTGTGGGCGGTAGTGCACCCCATGTTCATCCTGTGGGCGGTAGTGCACCCCATGTTCATCCTGTGGGCGGTAGTGCACCCCATGTTCATCCTGTGGGCGGTAGTGCGCCCCATGTTCATCCTGTGGGCGGTAGTGCACCCCATGTTCATCCTGTGGGCGGTAGGTAGTGCACCCCATGTTCATCCTGTGGGCGGTAGTGCACCCCATGTTCATCCTGTGGGCGGTAGTGCACCCCATGTTCATCCTGTGGGTGGTAGTGCACCCCATGTTCATCCTGTGGGCGGTAGGTAGTGCACCCCATGTTCATCCTGTGGGCGGTAGTGCACCCCATGTTCATCCTGTGGGCGGTAGTGCACCCATGTTCATCCTGTGGGCGGTAGTGCACCCCATGTTCACCTTGGGCGGTAGTGCCCCCATGTTCATCCTGTGGGCGGTAGTGCACCCCATGTTCATCCTGTGGGCGGTAGTGCACCCATGTTCATCCTGTGGGCGGTAGTGCACCCATGTTCATCCTGTGGGCGGTAGTGCACCCCATGTTCATCCTTGGGCGGTAGTGCACCCCATGTTCATCCTGTGGGCGGTAGTGCACCCATGTTCATCCTGTGGGCGGTAGTGCACCCCATGTTCATCCTGTGGGGGTAGTGCACCCCATGTTCATCCTGTGGGCGGTAGTGCACCCCATGTTCATCCTGTGGGCGTAGTGCACCCCATGTTCATCCTGTGGGCGGTAGTGCACCCCATGTTCATCCTGTGGGCGGTAGTAGTGCACCCATGTTCATCCTGTGGGCGGTAGTGCACCCCATGTTCATCCTGTGGGCGGTAGTGCACCCCATGTTCATCCTGTGGGCGGTAGTGCACTCCATGTTCATCCTGTGGGCGGTAGTGCACCCCATGTTCATCCTGTGGGTGGTAGTGCACCCATGTTCATCCTGTGGGCGGTAGCGCACCCCATGTTCATCCTGTGGGCGGTAGTGCACCCCATGTTCATCCTGTGGGCGGTAGTGCACCCCATGTTCATCCTGTGGGCGGTAGTGCACCCCATGTTCATCCTGTGGGCGGTAGTGCACCCCATGTTCATCCTGTGGGCGGTAGTGCACCCCATGTTCATCCTGTGGGCGGTAGTGCACCCCATGTTCATCCTGTGGGCGGTAGTGCACCCCATGTTCATCCTGTGGGCGGTAGTGCACCCCATGTTCATCCTGTGGGCGGTAGTGCACCCCATGTTCATCCTGTGGGCGGTAGTGCACCCCATGTTCATCCTGTGGGCGGTAGTGCGCCCCATGTTCATCCTGTGGGCGGTAGTGCACCCATGTTCATCCTGTGGGCGGTAGTGCGCCCCATGTTCATCCTGTGGGCGGTAGTGCACCCCATGTTCATCCTGTGGGCGGTAGTGCGCCCCATGTTCATCCTGTGGGCGGTAGTGCGCCCCATGTTCATCCTGTGGGCGGTAGTGCGCCCCATGGACCACAGAGGCCACAGAGGGCCTGTGTCAAACGCCAGCGGGCTGAGGTTCATTACATTAGTTGATACAAAATTGGTTCATTACATAAGCTACACTTGCATACATTACGTGGTCTTCCATATGGAAATGTTACCTTACTAACAATAAGGTAGAAATGTTACCTTACTTACAATAATGTAGAAATGTTACCTTACTAACAATAAGGTAGAAATGTTACCTTACTAACAATAAGGTAGAAATGTTACCTTACTTTACAATAATGTAGAAATGTTACCTTACTAACAATAAGGTAGAAATGTTACCTTACTAACAATAAGGTAGAAATGTTACCTTACTAACAATAAGGTAGAAATGTTACCTTACTAACAATAAGGTAGAAATGTTACCTTACTAACAATAAGGTAGAAATGTTACCTTACTTACAATAATGTAGAAATGTTACCTTACTAACAATAAGGTAGAAATGTTACCTTACTAACAATAAGGTAGAAATGTTACCTTACTAACAATAAGGTAGAAATGTTACCTTACTTACAATAATGTAGAAATGTTACCTTACTAACAATAAGGTAGAAATGTTACCTTACTAACAATAAGGTAGAAATGTTACCTTACTTACAATAAGGTAGAAATGTTACCTTACTAACAATAAGGTAGAAATGTTACCTTACTAACAATAAGGTAGAAATGTTACCTTACTTACAATAAGGTAGAAATGTTACCTTACTAACAATAAGGTAGAAATGTTACCTTACTAACAATAAGGTAGAAATGTTACCTTACTTACAATAAGGTAGAAATGTTACCTTACTAACAATAAGGTAGAAATGTTACCTTACTAACAATAAGGTAGAAATGTTACCTTACTAACAATAATGTAGAAATGTTACCTTACTAACAATAAGGTAGAAATGTTACCTTACTTACAATAAGGTAGAAATGTTACCTTACTTACAATAAGGTAGAAATGTTACCTTACTAACAATAAGGTAGAAATGTTACCTTACTAACAATAAGGTAGAAATGTTACCTTACTAACAATAAGGTAGAAATGTTACCTTACTAACAATAAGGTAGAAATGTTACCTTACAAACAATAAAGTAGAAATGTTACCTTACTAACAATAAGGTAGAAATGTTACCCTACTAACAATAAGGTAGAAATGTTACCTTACTAACAATAAGGTAGAAATGTTACCTTACTAACAATAAGGTAGAAATGTTACCTTACTAACAATAAGGTAGAAATGTTACCTTACTAACAATAAGGTAGAAATGTTACCTTACTAACAATAAGGTAGAAATGTTACCTTACTAACAATAAGGTAGAAATGTTACCTTACTAACAATAAGGTAGAAATGTTACCTTACTAACAATATGGTGTACCGACCTGGTCATAACAGTGTAAGCACCACTGCAGAAATACTGTACCGCTGGCCAGTTACGTCGTCATACCAGTTCATTTACACACAAGAGAAGAATTTCAGTCCAATCTACATCAACCCCCCCCCCCCACACACACACACACGAATAAGACGTATTGAATATAGACGTATGAATCATACGTCTGAACGTATGAGATACTTCAGGATGTGTATTTCAATCCACATTATTGCTACACAAAGGAAGGTTGGTAATATATATATATATATATATATATATATATATATATATATATATATATATATATATATATATATATATATATATATATATATATTCTTTCTTTCAAACTATTCGCCATTTCCCGCGTTAGCAAGGTAGCGTTAAAAACAGAGGACTGGGCCTCTGAGGGAATATCCTCACCTGGCCCCCTTCTCTGTTCCTTCTTTTGGAAAATCAAATATATATATATATATATATATATATATATATATATATATATATATATATATATATATATATATATATATGATTTTTTTTCGTTACATTATAGACACATGAATAATATGTGTGTGTGTGTGTGTGTGTGTGTGTGTGTGTGTGTGTGTGTGTGTGTGTAAGCACAACCAAGATCAGGGTTAGTATTCACAGTTGTGTTAAGTTCGACGTTCACCAACACACACTCAAAGCTTCGTTGTGTTCACTCGACACAAAAAAAAATAAAAATAATACTATTCATAAATTTTTACTTTATTCCGTTCAACACACACACACACACACACACACACACACACACACACATTTTAGGCCTTTCCTAACCACGCGATGCAACCAGGTAACAGACAAGCTAAATGCTATCCATCGACTTACTGTGGCTTCTGTAATGGTCGGATAAATTAGTGTGTTTTTAAAATCGTAAACCATTGTCTTCAAACTTCCTTCCATTGTCATTAGATATTATTGGGAAATTATGATTCAATTTTCGACCTTCACGCACGGGTGGCCTCCTCCTCCTCCTCCAACCACAACAGAAAGAGAGAGAGAGAGAGAGAGAGAGAGAGAGAGAGAGAGAGAGAGAGAGAGAGAGAGAGAGAGAGAGAGAGAGAGAGCCAGCAACCACACAGCTCATATTCCAACACAAATACACACACACACACACACACATATCCACATAACGAATCACGTACTACGACAAGGTCAGATGAGGAAGAGACTCAAGGTGAGTATATCCACCACCGTTTTCTTTACGATCCAATCCTCCTCCTCCTCCCTCCTCCCCCACTGTTTCTTGGAAGCGTAAATTCGTGCGCCGCGTCCACACCTTGGGGTTCGAATCCCGCTGTTCCCAAGCGAGGGTCCTCCCTCACAACACTAGCTTCACCATCATGGTCGGGCTGGAAGTGTTGCTGGAACACAATATGGTAAACACGGGATCAATAATGTTCTCTCACTTCAACCATTACACACACACACACTGCAGATTATACAGTGTCGTCACGACCGAAGAAATGAAGTATAGATACTGAGAGAAATACTTAATATCAAGGTTTATAGTTCAATGATCAGTAATAAACACACGATTATAAGCAGCAGGTCACGTCTTTTCATAGAACACAAATGTTTTGTTTGTCTTGAAGCTCTGGCAAGCTGGTGGGATAAACTTGTTTTTATATACCAATCTATCTAGCTACTTATATATCTATCTACCTAGTTACATACCTATCTATCTAGCTACTTATATATCTATCTAGCTAGCTATAAACCTATCTATCTAGCTACTTATATATCTATCTACCTAGTTACATACCTATCTATCTAGCTACTTATATATCTATCTAGCTAGCTATAAACCTATCTATCTAGCTACTTATATATCTATCTAGCTAGCAATATACCTATCTATCTAGCTACTTATATATTTATCTAGCTAGCTATATACCTATCTATCTAGCTACTTATATATCTAATCTATCTAGCTATATACCTATCTATCTAGCTACTTATATATCTATCTAGCTAGCTATATACCTATCTATTTAGCTACTTATATATCTATCTAGCTAGCTATATACCTATTTTTAGCTACTTATATATCTATCTAGCTAGCTATATACCTATCTATCTAGCTACTTATATATCTATCTAGCTAGCCATATACCTATCTATCTAGCTACTTATATATCTATCTAGCTAGCTAAATACCTATCTATCTAGCTACTTATATATATATATATATATATATATATATATATATATATATATATATATATATATATATATATATATATATATATATATATCTAGCTACTTATATATCTATCTAGCTAGCTATATACCTATCTATCTAGCTACTTATATATCTTTTCTATCTAGTTATATATCTATGTATCTAGCTACTTATATATCTAATCTATCTAGCTATATATCTATGTATCTAGCTACTTATATATCTATCTACCTAGCTATATACCTATCTATCTAGCTACTTATATATCTATCTATCTAGCTATATACCTATCTATCTAGCTACTTATATATCTAATCTATCTAGCTATATACCCATCTATCTAGCTACTTATATATCTAATCTATCTAGCTATATACCTTTCTATCTAGCTACTTATATATCTATCTATCTAGCTATATACCTATCTATCTAGCTACTTATATATCTAATCTATCTAGCTATATACCTTTCTATCTAGCTACTTATATATCTATCTATCTAGCTATATACCTATCTATCTATCTACTTATATATCTAAGCTATCTAGCTATATACCTATCTATCTCGCTACTTATATATCTAATCTATCTAGCTATATACCTATCTATCTAGCTACTTATATATCTATCTATCCAGCTATATACCTATCTATCTAGCTACTTATATATCTAAGCTATCTAGCTATATACCTATCTATCTAGCTACTTATATATCTAATCTATCTAGCTATATACCTATCTATCTAGCTACTTATATATCTATCTAGCTAGCTATATACCTATCTATCTAGCTACTTATATATCTAATCTATCTAGCTATATACCTATTTATCTAGCTACTTATATATCTATCTACCTAGCTATATACCTATCTATCTAGCTACTTATACATCCATCTAGCTATATACCTATCTATCTAGCTACTTATACATCTATCTAGCTATATACCTATCTATCTAGCTACTTATACATCCATCTAGCTATATACCTATCTATCTAGCTACTTATACATCTATCTAGCTATATACCTATCTATCTAGCTACTTATATATCTATCTAGCTATCTTTCAAAATTCAATCTGTTCCGATGTCCACGAACGTACGGTAGAGAGAGCCACGACGCACCTTCTCTGGGAATTAATCTTGCAATGAATTGGACACCACTTAACTTCCAACCCTACACGCTGGCAGACAACACTAGGCTGCTAACCCGCCTACAAGACTACCCAAACCCCTCCTCCTACAAGACTACCCAAACCCCTCCTCCTACAAGACTACCCAAACCCCTCCTCCTACAAGACTACCCAAACCACTCCTCCTACAAGACTACCCAAACCCCTCCTCCTACAAGACTACCCAAACCCCTCCTCCTACAAGACTACCCAAACCCCTCCGCCTACAAGACTACCCAAACCCCTCCTCCTACAAGACTACCCAAACCCCTCCGCCTACAAGACTACCCAAACCCCTCCTCCTACAAGACTACCCAAACCCCTCCTCCTACAAGACTACCCAAACCCCTCCTCCTACAAGGATGCCAACCTACCTACATCCCGCCCCCCTCCTTACGAACAAACTCGCACACGAAACACGAAAGACACGATTTCTTTTCGTATTCCACTACTTGAGTATAAGGAATAGAGATGTTCTCTTCCATTCGCCACGAATCAAATCTACGCGATCACCACGTACATTTCCGGCCGGAGTTCCCACCCCCCCAGAACGTATCATGCCTTGGACACATTAGGCTAAACATACGATATATATATATATATATATATATATATATATATATATATATATATATATATATATATATATATATATATATATATATATATATATATATATATGTACGTGTAGGAAGAGAGAAAGTGATTGGTTCTCAGTGAATGTAGGTTTGCGGCAGGGGTGTGTGATGTCTCCATGGTTGTTTAATTTGTTTATGGATGGGGTTGTTAGGGAGGTGAATGCAAGAGTTTTGGAAAGAGGGCCTAGTATGAAGTCTGTTGGGGATGAGAGAGCTTGGGAAGTGAGTCATTTGTTTTTCGCTGATGATACAGCGCTGGTGGCTGATTCATGTGAGAAACTGCAGAAGCTGGTGACTGAGTTTGGTAAAGTGTGTGAAAGAAGAAAGTTAAGAGTAAATGTGAATAAGAGCAAGGTTATTAGGTACAGTAGGGTTGAGGGTCAAGTCAATTGGGAGGTAAGTTTGAATGGAGAAAAACTGGAGGAAGTAAAGTGTTTTAGATATCTGGGAGTGGATCTGGCAGCGGATGGAACCATGGAAGCGGAAGTGGATCATAGGGTGGGGGAGGGGGCGAAAATCCTGGGAGCCTTGAAGAATGTGTGGAAGTCGAGAACATTATCTCGGAAAGCAAAAATGGGTATGTTTGAAGGAATAGTGGTTCCAACAATGTTGTATGGTTGCGAGGCGTGGGCTATGGATAGAGTTGTGCGCAGGAGGATGGATGTGCTGGAAATGAGATGTTTGAGGACAATGTGTGGTGTGAGGTGGTTTGATCGAGTAAGTAACGTAAGGGTAAGAGAGATGTGTGGAAATAAAAAGAGCGTGGTTGAGAGAGTGTTTTGAAATGGTTTGGGCACATGGAGAGAATGAGTGAGGAAAGATTGACCAAGAGGATATATGTGTCGGAGGTGGAGGGAACGAGGAGAAGTGGGAGACCAAATTGGAGGTGGAAATATGGAGTGAAAAAGATTTTGTGTGATCGGGGCCTGAACATGCAGGAGGGCAAGGAATAGAGTGAATTGGATCGATGTGGTATACCGGGGTTGACGTGCTGTCAGTGGATTGAATCAGGGCATGTGAAGCGTCTGGGGTAAACCATGGAAAGCTGTGTAGGTATGTATATTTGCGTGTGTGGACGTATGTATATACATGTGTATGGGGGTGGGTTGGGCCATTTCTTTCGTCTGTTTCCTTGTGCTACCTCGCAAACGCGGGAGACAGCGAAAAAAAAAAAAAAAAAAAAAAAAAATATATATATATATATATATATATATATATATATATATATATATATATATATATATATATATACACATGATGATGACTGAGAATGAATCAATAATGAAGTAAGTATTTGATAAAGTGATGATACTCCACACGATTTATAAACAAGGTACTCGATATCGTTCGGTGATGGCGCAGCCTCGTACCTCGAAGATAGTCAAGAAAAAAAAAAAGAATGAAAAAATGAAAGGAAAGGAAACTTAAAGACATTGAGAACGACCTTATTTTAAAGGTAGCCTTTCTTGTTCTCAAGAGCCATAGACATAGTGAGTGTGTATGAGGTCTCCAGGACCACCATCTTCAACCTTAACATCTAAAGGAAAGGTTCAAAAGAGGAATTTTTTCTTTTCGGTTGTGGATATTCGTAGCTTTTGACGTTGACGTCCCTGGCTGTTGATAAGCCTAAAGCCCACTTAACCAACCAACCAACCAACTAAATAAACTAACCAAGCAACCAACCAACCCTACTTCTTCTTCTTATTGACCTGACTCAGTGTGTGAGGTTGGAAGACACCTTGCGCGGTGCTTACTCAGCCTAGCTCTTTTTGCAGCCAGACCCACACAATTGTAGCGCTTTCAGTTACTAGCCCAAATTTTTCCTTTCCTACAGCTTCCCTAACTAATTCTAATTTACCTAAACTAATGCCATTTTTCAGTAGTTTACCCTAACCTTTCTTACCAAACCTGGCTTGACTTATCAACCAACATGGCTGATTTATGAATATAAACCCAAACCTAACCTGATTCACCCAGCCTAACACAATTTGCCACACTGAATTTCACTTTCCAAACCGAACTTGACTCACATAATCTAAACCAAAATTTCCTAACCTAACTTGACCTAATCCAACTAACTTAACCAAACTTTAAAAATCCTAACCTTGGAAGTTATAATCCGAAAGGCGTAACTGCCCAGACTGAAGTTACTTTTATCTCTCTCAGGCAATGAATAAACCACGACTGACCATCATATCAGACATATGATAAACACACACGAGCCATAACTTGTACCTGATGTAACCTGACCCCGTTAACCTTCTTGTACCTTAACTTCCTACACTAACTTACCCATGGACTGAACTGCGAAGACTCGCCCGTGACAGCGATGAAGTAAGCGAGTTAGGTACCCAAACTTCTCCACCTCAACTTCAGCCCTTCAGCTTGTAAATAAAACATGACAACGGGACATGAAACCACATTATTCACGCTGGTTGCCAAGCCAATTGGTCAGGGTAGTTACGTGAAACAGTTTTCTTATACTCGTGAGGTCATCATTATAATATTACAGAGAGAGACTTATGTACCTACTACACCTACATGATGGGTACCGTACGAAGAGATATTTGCCCTAGGTGTCGCTCGCCAGCGAGCGCGTCGTGGTCACCTCTGATCCAACATGATGGACACCTCTCTCTCTCTCTCTCTCTCTCTCTCTCTCTCTCTCTCTCTCTCTCTCTCTCTCTCTCCCTCAGTGGTTACTCGAGAGTCTATCCTGTGTTGTCTTCAGACCGTAAATCTAATCTAATCTCTTTTGTATGTTTTGATTCTACAAGTATGATCCTCTTCCGTTCGTCAGGGTATTGCGCCCCACCTTCCCCGCTGGACAACCATGTAGTTTCGTCCTGGTGTCTTTTCCATCTACTACAGAATCATTAGATCGAGTGTGATACCAGGATATATAATGACCAAGGCGCTAGATGTATATGAATACCCAACGAGGAAGCTGCAACGTTTTAATTGCCTACCGGAACTATGAAACAACATGCGACTCGAGAAACATTCGAAAGAAGATTAGATTCGTGGTTGGAAACAGTCCTGAATGAACTTCGAATGGACAATTACGGCTGAGAGAAAAAAAGCATTATACAACTGGCAAGATCAGAGGAGTGGCGGTTGAGAGAGAGAGAGAGAGAGAGAGAGAGAGAGAGAGAGAGAGAGAGAGAGAGAGAGAGAGAGAGAGAGATAGTCAGTCAGAATAAATACGGGAAAAGTTAAAAAAGAAAATGTTATCTGGAGATCGTGCCAGTGTGATCAGTCACCGTGTGGTTCACGGACTTCGATGTGATCCACCAGAACTCACACATTTCGAGGTGCTCTGGGAAGACGCGTCCTCC
Source organism: Panulirus ornatus (assembly GCF_036320965.1). Taxonomy (NCBI): domain Eukaryota; kingdom Metazoa; phylum Arthropoda; class Malacostraca; order Decapoda; family Palinuridae; genus Panulirus; species Panulirus ornatus. Next base: position 52,838,449 of record NC_092225.1, read on the forward strand.
TCAGTGTTTAGTCAGCCAGGACGCAAACACTTCGAAATATAATGGAATAAAAGAGGCTCACAAAACCTTAGAGGATAGTCTAGAAGGACTCACCCAATCTTGAAACCGTGTAAAAATGGCTCATTATCTCTGAGACAGAGTTTATTGAGGCTGACAATCTTCCAAAACACTTCGTGGGGCTGACAAAACCCTTCAAACATGGCGTACTTAGGTACACAAACATCAAAACATTCCACAAGTACCCGAGCAATCTTGTGTCAAGAGTTTGATAAAACCAAGGATAACTAACTTCGTAAAATACTCCAAGAGAAATTATAAATCTAGAAATATAGTCTTTGGGGCTTACACAGCTTCAAGACAGTTAACTAGGACCATATAGCCTTTACACATATTAAACAAGAACTGGAAAATCAGACAGACAGACAGACAGACAGACAGACAAACAAGGTCTCACGTCTCACTTATCTTGAACCAAGCTCAAAAATAAGTCATAAATCACGAAAAATGGGACGAAAAGGTTCCCCCCTCCACCCCCAAGTCTCGAACAATCACGTACAAGTGTTCACAAACCTTGAAACGCAGTCGACAAGGATCCACTCCACTCCTAAGCCTAACTTAAGATTCTGAATTAATTCAGTGCACGGGAACTAAACATCCTCGACACACATACAAAAAAGAAGTAGTAGTCGTCGTCTGGACTCTGGCATCACCACCAGCATCATCGTCTCCTCCCCTAGAGAGTCAGTTTGACTCGCATCCTCCCCAGTCCACAAAAGGGAAGGAAGCAAATTCATCTCAGTAAATAATCCAACCGACCAGCATCGTCGCACATCATCATGATTTTTCGAGTGAAGTCTGATGGTGTAAACTGCCTGACGCGAGGGAATCAAAGAATGGTTTCAGGACGGGAAGATTTTGCTGCCTCTACCATCTACTGGACCATAACGGTAGCATTGTAGAGGGGACTGGAGAACAACACTATAAACAATCACTTGTTTACCAAATGGCGTCCTAGATACGTCTCTTCGTTGTATATCAACTGACTTACATTTCGCTCATGTGATTACTACACGAAAGTGCACTTGGGAACTTATCGCGTTTCATTTTCCCCAAATGATTAAGATATATATATATATATATATATATATATATATATATATATATATATATATATATATATATAGATATATATATATATATATATATATATAGATATATATATATATATATATATATATATATATATATATATATATATATATATATATATTAAAAAAGCTTTTGATGAAGGGGACCATGTCGATATACACACACATGACGCGTAAAATGGGAATAAATCGAATAATTGGAAGTCTGATGGTCAACTTCTAAACTCGCAGTAAATCAGGCGATCCTCACTACCCCCCTTCCCCACCCCCCACGGTGAAAAGCTCAGTTCCCGAAGAACCTGAAACGCATCTCTACTGTTCCTTGTCGTAACACGAACACGAGCCTCAGTTTCACATCATCTTTTGACACACACGAATGAGTACGAATATCTCACCAGTACAAGACAAGGAGAAATTAGACAGACAGACATAAACAAGTCCTCTTTGGCGTCCCTCCGAAAAATATAACATGTTTTTCCATGGGAAAAAGTTCCCATCCCTCCGGTACGAGGAGAGACTGAAGAAATAAAAAGGAGTACACAATACTGGACGGATACAGACACCATCTCACGACGGGAAAGATGTGGAGGAACTCGAGAGTAAATAAACTCCGATGATCTTGCCTTCAGCGAACGCAGCCGTTGTTGCCTCTTCCACCATCATGCTAGGGTGGATCCTACAGATCTTCAAGAGTTGGTATGAAGAACCGCTGAATAGGATATTGTTATGTGCTAACATCATCTTTAGGGGAGGTGAACCCACAGACTGAAGTGCACACAGGTCTTTTAGTGCCCCCTACTGACGTGGTGTGGAACCTGGATTCATGGCAACGGCTGAAATGACTGAGGTTGTGCGCTCCGTAACGCAGGAGGGAAAGGCTTATCAACATTCACACATGGCAAATCCTGGAGAGGGCAAGACAGGCAAGGCGGAGTGTACGGTATAACCAAACAGCACAGGATAGAACACCTTGATCATCCGGGACCCCAAGACTGCTTGAGCGCATTGCTAGCAGCCATGTGGAGCACGGTGAGGTGTGCGCATGGAAGAGAGTTACGATGGTCGAGTATTTAACCTGACTGCCAGACGTACTGGGGTGTGATTGGCCAGTGGGTTCGCTAGCGGAGTCTCTAAGCAGCTTGGTGGCCAACGACCCAACCCGAAAGCTTGAACTCAGCCCAAGCTTTGGGGTACAAGACCTCCTTAACCACAGCAAGGTATACGACCTCTCTACCACCACCACCACCATCACCACCACAAACACGTCCTCTCTACCACCACCACCACCACCACACACGACCTCTCTACCACCACCACCATCACCACCACACACACGTCCTCTCTACCACCACCACCACCACCACACACGACCTCTCTACCACCACCACCACCATACACGACCTCTCTACCACCACCACCATCACCACCACAAACACGTCCTCTCTACCACCACCACCACCACACACGACCTCTCTACCACCACCACCACCATACACGACCTCTCTACCACCACCACCATCACCACCACACACGACCTCTCTACCACCACCACACACGACCTCTCTACCACCACCACACACGACCTCTCTACCATCACCACACACGACCTCTCTACCACCACCACACACGACCTCTCTAACACCACCACCACCACTACATGACCTCTCTACCACCACCACACACGACCTCTCTAACACCACCACACACGACCTCTCTACCACCACCACACACGACCTCTCTACCACCACCACACACGACCTCTCTATCACCACCACCGGCACCACAAACCACCACCCATACAGTCCCCATGACCCCATAACCATCCCAACTACCATCCATCTGCCCCTCCCTCCCTCCTCCCCCCCCACACAAGCCTGACTGGCCACTCCATTACCACGACGACCCCTCCCCTCCTCCGATTTCCCCTCCCCACAGAGGATACAAGGACGACCCAGGACTCTGTCGCCACGTGCTCAAGGGCCTGCTGACACTCCCTTGCCCCAAGCAGCGCTCCAGCTCAGGCTGTCCCAGCACGCACACCTACCTCTCTCTCTCTCTCTCTCTCTCTCTCTCTCTCTCTCTCTCTCTCTCTCTCTCTCTCTCTCCCTTCCCCCCTACTCAACAGAGCAAGAAACGAGCCTTGATACAGACGACGACTCCTCTCCTCTTCCCCCCCCTCCTCAATCCGCTCCCTTTAACCACCCAACCATCCCCCAACGTTTACGAGTCCCTGCATCCGTCAAACCATCCGAGTGTCTTGCTTAACCCATGGGGAAAAAAGCCCAAATAAATAGATTAAGGGAGACTAAAGTGTGATCATAATCGTCCACCATCATGATACAGCCAGCCAGCTAGCCAGCCAGCCAGCCAACCAGCCAGCTAGCCAGCCAACCAGCCAGCTAGCCAGCCAGCTAGCCAGCCAGCCAGCCAACCAGCCAGCTCTCCCGTCTCCACCTGTGTGGGTGCAGGACCTTGGTGAAGAAGGCCGTGGTTTAGGAAACCTTCAGGAGGGAAGGTGTGTTTCAGGAGGTCTTCAGAAGGGTGGCCGTGTTTCAGGAGGTCATCAGGTTGGAGGGTCGTGTTTCAGGAGGTCTTCAGGTTGGAGGGTCGTGTTTCATGAGGCCTTCAGGTTGGACGGTCGTGTTTCAGGATGTCTGCAGGTTGGAGGGTCGTGTTTCAGGTCATCAGGTTGAGGGTCGTGTTTCAGGAGGTCGTCAGGTTGGAGGGTCGTGTTTCAGGAGGTCTGCAGGTTGGACGGTCGTGTTTCAGGAGGTCTTCAGGTTGGAGGGTCGTGTTTCAGGAGGTCTTCAGGTTGGAGGGTCGTGTTTCAGGAAGTCTTCAGGTTGGACGGTCGTGTTTCAGGAAGTCTTCAGGTTGGAGGGTCGTGTTTCAGGAGGTCTTCAGGTTGGAGGGTCGTGTTTCAGGAGGTCTTCAGGTTGGAGGGTCGTGTTTCAGGAGGTCTTCAGGTTGGAGGGTCGTGTTTCAGGTGGTCTCCAGGTTGGAGGGTCGTGTTTCAGGAGGTCTGCAGGTTGGAGGGTCGTGTTTCAGGAGGTCTGCAGGTTGGAGGGTCGTGTTTCAGGAGGTCTGCAGGATGGAGGGTCGTGTTTCAGGAGGTCATCAGGTTGGAGGGTCGTGTTTCAGGAGAGCTGGCACATCACGACCACCAGCTGGCTGGTTGGCTGGCGGCAGGTGGACAGGCAGCGTTGCTGACGTGGTCGACTTCTCAAGCCATCTGGACCACCTGACCCTCTCACCACACACACACACACACACACACACACACACATCGTGGACACGACTGCGAGATATAATAGCTGGATGGGGAGGGCACCTCTCTCTCTCTCTCTCTCTCTCTCTCTCTCTCTCTCTCTCTCTCTCTCTCTCTCTCTCTCTCTCTCTCGTCGTAGGTAAGTACTCCCTCTCTCTACAGAGAAAGATAGAGATACATAGAGATAGATAGACAGATGGAGAAAGATAGATAGATAGATAGATAGATAGATAGAGAGAGAGAGAGAGAGAGAGAGAGAGAGAGAGAGAGAGAGAGAGAGAGAGAGAGAGAGAGAGAGAGCACCTAACCTAACCTTACCTAAAAGACACAGAGACGTTACCATGAGACAGGTGTAGCGCTACCTCACCTCCTCATACCAACTGTTCCACACCACTGTTCGCGTCCGCTGCCTCACACACACACACACGTGTGGCAGCCAGCGCAGACGGCGCCTTTGGAGCTCATCATCTCGTACTGTCCTCGTCCATCTGTGAAGTTTTCTTTTAAATGTTTTTTTTTCGCTTTTTTCTTTTCTTTTTTTTTTCATTTTTTTTTTTTTTTGCTTCGCTTGACAGAGCGTGGTATAATGTCTCCATATTTTCAGTCGGACTCCCGTATATCATTATCTGGTTCGTTCTTGTGTGTGTGTGTGTGTGTGTGTGTGTGTGTGTGTGTGTGTGTGTGTAAGTGGATCGGGCGTTCTTCGTCTGGATCATAAATAATAATAATAATAATAATAATAATAATAATAATAATAATAATATATATATATATATATATATATATATATATATATATATATATATATATATATATATATATATATATATATGTGTGTGTGTGTGTGTGTGTGTCTCCCCTGATGATGTGATTATTACACGAAAGTGCACTTGTTTAATTTTCTCCGTGGACTCATAGGAATATATATATATATATATATATATATATATATATATATATATATATATATATATATATATATATATATATACATATATATATATATATATATATATATATATATATATATATATATATATATATATATATATATATATATATATATATATATAAACTCGATATTAACAATGTCATGGTAGGAGTTAACAACACCTTGTCCCTCTCGTCTTACTGACACAGAGCCAGTCGTGGTGAGCAATAAGACGGAGCGCGCGGTCCCCGTCACCTCCCCCCCCGAAGTGAGGGGCGCCGACACCCCGCCGGTGCCCAGCCCCGTGCAGAACACCTCCCCCGACCACCTCCCATCCCTGCCCCACCAGCGGAGAGGCAGGAAGGCGAGGAAGAAGTCCAAGAGAAAGAGAAATAAGGGAGGACCTGGAACCATCGGCCTCTACCCTATTGTGCCCCAAGGTGAGTGCCCTGGACGGGGGGTTGCCCCAGGTCACCTCTGGGTCGTCCTGGGTCAGTCTGGGGTCATCGTAAAGTCCATTGTCGATATCTTAAGACAATTTAGGTGACCTTAGGTCAATCTACGATATTTTAGGTTAATTCAGGTCACTTTACAGCAATTTAAGTCATCTAAGATGTATTTAGGTCAACCTAGGTCATCTATTAACTAATCTGCATGACCTCAGATTAATTGAGATCATCATTGGTCAATGTAGGTCATTCAAGGTCACTTGGGGTCAATATGGGTTACTCTAGGTCAGTATCAGTGCAAGGTAGGATTACCTTAGGTCATTGTAAGTCATGCTAGGTGAGCTAGTAAGGTCACAGGATAAAGGTCACTCGATGGTATTCTAGGTCATTCTAAAAAGCCATCCAGCATTGTCACTCCAGGTCATGTCAAGTGTAACAAACAAAAGTGGTGTCAATCAAGGTCAGGTCAGAACCAAGTCCGCCATTACAAGTCATATCAATAAACAAATGACAATATAACCCCTCACACCTGCAGTACAATATAACCCTCACACCTGCAGTACAATATAACCCATCACACCTGCAGTACAATATAACCCTCACACCTGCAGTACAATATAACCCCTCACCCCTGCAGTACAATATAACCCCTCACACCTGCAGTACAATATAACCCCTCACACCTGCAGTACAATATAACCCCTCACCCCTGCAGTACAATATAACCCTCACACCTGCAGTACAATATAACCCCTCACACCTGCAGTACAATATAACCCCTCACACCTGCAGTACAATATAACCCCTCACCCCTGCAGTACAATATAACCACTCACACCTGCAGTACAATATAACCCCTCACCCCTGCAGTACAATATAACCCCTCACACCTGCAGTACAATATAACCCTCACACCTGCAGTACAATATAACCCCTCACCCCTGCAGTACAATATAACCCTCACACCTGCAGTACAAAATAACCCTCACACCTGCAGTACAAAATAACCCTCACATCTGCAGTACAATATAACCCCTCACACCTGCAGTACAATATAACCCCTCACCCCTACAGTACAATATAATCCCTCACACCTGCAGTACAATATAACTCCTCACCCCTACAGTACAATATAACCCCTCACACCTGCAGTACAATATAACCCCTCACACCTGCAGTACAATATAACCCCTCACACCTGCAGTACAATATAACCCCTCACACCTGCAGTACAATATAACCCATCACACCTGCAGTACAATATAACCCCTCACCCCTGCAGTACAATATAACCCCTCACCCCTGCAGTACAATATAACCACTCACACCTGCAGTACAATATAACCCATCACACCTGCAGTACAATATAACCCCTCACCCCTGCAGTACAATATAACCCCTCACCCCTGCAGTACAATATAACCACTCACACCTGCAGTACAATATAACCCCTCACACCTGCAGTACAATATAACCCCTCACACCTGCAGTACAATATAACCACTCAAACCTGCAGTACAATATAACCCTCACCCCTGCAGTACAATATAACCCCTCACACCTGCAGTACAATATAACCCCTCACCCCTACAGTACAATATAACCCCTCACACCTGCAGTACAATATAACCCCTCACACCTGCAGTACAATATAACCCCTCACACCTGTAGTAAAATATAACCCTCACACCTGCAGTACAATATAACCCTCACCCCTGCAGTACAATATAACCCCTCACACCTGCAGTACAATATAACCCCTCACACCTGCAGTACAATATAACCCCTCAAACCTGCAGTACAATATAACCCCTCACACCTGCAGTACAATATAACCCCTCACACCTGCAGTACAATATAACCCCTCAAACCTGCAGTACAATATAACCCCTCACCCCTGCAGTACAATATAACCCCTCACCCCTGCAGTACAATATAACCCCTCACACCTGCAGTACAATATAACCCTCACACCTGCAGTACAATATAACCCCTCACACCTGCAGTACAATATAACCCTCACACCTGCAGTACAATATAACCCTCACACCTGCAGTACAATATAACCCTCACACCTGCAGTACAATATAACCCCTCACCCCTGCAGTACAATATAACCCTCACACCTGCAGTACAATATAACCCCTCACACCTGCAGTACAATATAACCCTCACACCTGCAGTACAATATAACCCTCACACCTGCAGTACAATATAACCCTCACACCTGCAGTACAATATAACCCCTACACCTGCAGTACAATATAACCACTCACACCTGCAGTACAATATAACCCCTCACACCTGCAGTACAATATAACCCTCACCCCTGCAGTACAATATAACCCTCACACCTGCAGTACAATATAACCCCTCACACCTGCAGTACAATATAACCCTCACACCTGCAGTACAATATAACCCTCACACCTGCAGTACAATATAACCCTCACACCTGCAGTACAATATAACCCTCACACCTGCAGTACAATATAACCCCTTCACACCTGCAGTACTATATATAACTCCTCACCCTGCAGTACAATATAAGCCCTCACACCCTGCAGTACAATATAACCCTCACACCTGCAGTACAAATATAACCCTCTACACCTGCAGTACAATATAACCCCTCATCCCTGCAGTACATATAACCCCTCACACCTGCAGTACAATATAACCCCTCACACCTGCAGTACAATATAACCCCTCACACCTGCAGTAACAATATAACCCCTCACACCTGCAGTACAATATAACCTCACTCCTGCAGTACAATATAACCCTCACACCTGCAGTACATATAACCCCACACCTGCAGTACAATATACCCCTCAAAACCTGCAGAGCAATATAACCCTCACACCCTGCAGTACAATATAACCCCTCACACTGCAGTACAATATAACCCTCACCCTGCAGTTACAATAAACCCTCACACCCTTGCAGGTACAATATAACCCCTCACACCTGCAGTACAATATAGACCCTCACACCTGCAGTACAATATAACCCTCACACCTGCAGTACATATAACCCCTCCCCCTGCAGTACAATATAACCCCTCACTCCTGCAGTTCAATATAACCCTCACACCTGCAGTACAATATAACCCCTCACACCTGCAGGTACAATTATAACCCCTCACACCTGCAGTACAATATAACCCTCACACCTGCAGTACAATATAACCCCTCACACCTGCAGTACAATATAACCCTCACACCTGCAGTACAATATAACCCCTCACCCCTGCAGTACAATATAACCCCTCACCCCTGCAGTACAATATAACCCCTCACACCTGCAGTACAATATAACCCCTCACACCTGCAGTACAATATAACCCTCACACCTGCAGTACAATATAACCCTCACACCTGCAGTACAATATAACCCCTCACACCTGCAGTACAATATAACCCTCACACCTGCAGTACAATATAACCCTCACACCTGCAGTACAATATAACCCTCACACCTGCAGTACAATATAACCCCTCACACCTGCAGTACAATATAACCCTCACACCTGCAGTACAATATAACCCCTCACACCTGCAGTACAATATAACCCCTCACACCTGCAGTACAATATAACCCTCACACCTGCAGTACAATATAACCCTCACACCTGCAGTACAATATAACCCTCACCCTGCAGTACAATATAAACCCTCACACCTGCAGTACAATATAACCCTCACACCTGCAGTACAATATAACCCTCACACCTGCAGTACAATATAACCCCTCACACCTGCAGTACAATATAACCCTCACACCTGCAGTACAATATAACCCCTCACCCCTGCAGTACAATGTAACCCTCACACCTGCAGTACAATATAACCCCTCACCCCTGCAGTACAATATAACCCCTCACCCCTGCAGTACAATATAACCCCTCACCCCTGCAGTACAATATAACCCCTACACCTGCAGTACAATATAAGCCCCTCACACCTGCAGTACAATATAACCCCTCACCCCCTTGCAGTACAATATAACCCTCACACCTGCGTACAATATAACCCCTCACACCTGCAGTACAATATAACCCCTCACACCTGCAGTACAATATAACCCCTCACACCTGCAGTACAATATAACCCTCACACCTGCAGTACAATATAACCCCTCACACCTGCAGTACAATATAACCCCTCACACCTGCAGTACAATATAACCCCTCACCCCTGCAGTACAATATAACCCCTCACACCTGCAGTACAATATAACCCTCACACCTGCAGTACAATATAACCCCTCACCCCTGCAGTACAATATAACCCCTCACACCTGCAGTACAATATAACCCCTCACACCACAGAGAGAGAGAGAGAGAGAGAGAGAGAGAGAGAGAGAGAGAGAGAGAGAGAGAGAGAGAGAGAGAGAGAGAGAGAGAGCTTCCTCACTCGGCCCAGTCTACGTCCACTTCTCTCCAGTGGCAATGAACGTCTGTCTCCCTCGCTCCCTCCCTCCCTCAGCCTCCACCATCACCACACACACAGCTGGCGGTCCCGGAGCTGTGTGGTTTGAATGACCCACATACGTCAACACTGGATATCTACTACGACATGAGAATCAAGGTGACGCAATATGCAAATGTGTTTGACACGAGCGAAATAAAACAAATTCCCTCCTCCTTCCCCTCCCTCAACCTCCGTCTACAACAGTGTGTGTGTGAGTGAGAGAGATGCGTTTACAATATAAACCTTTTTTCTTCTTTTTTTTTGTAAAATCATATGCAAATGAGGGATTGATGTAATGAGTGGAACCCCGGTACATAATTGCGGAAAATACAGAACACGACGGCGAGGCTCTACTGTAATGGATATGCAAATCAGGGGAGCCCTAATGAACGTACTCCTCGATCGTGACCGTCGGGTGTATGCAAATGAGGGATGCAATAATGAATGGTGCAGGGGAGCGGGGTCGGCGCGCTCATGTCAACGGCGACTATGTAAATGAAGCAAAGCAATGCTGTGCATGTTATAGATATGCAGATGAGGAGGATGGGCGCGATACAGTAGGGTACACTCATGTGTGTATGGTACAGGTACACTTACCGTAGGGTACACTCATGTGTTTATGGTACAGGTACACTTACCGTAGGGTACACTCATGTGTGTATGGTACAGGTACACGTACCGTAGGGTACACTCATGTGTGTATGGTACAGGTACACGTACCGTAGGGTACACTCATGTGTGTATGGTACAGTACACGTACAGTAGGGTACACTGATAACGTACTTATGGTACAGGTACATGTACAGTAGGGTACACTGGTAACATGTATGGTACAGGTACACGTACCGTAGGGTACACTGATGTGTGTATGGTACACTACACGTACAGTAGGGTACACTGATAACGTGCTTATGGTACAGGTACACGTACAGTAGGGTACACTGATAACGTGCTTATGGTACAGGTACATGTACAGTAGGGTACACTGGTAACGTATGTATGTTAAAGGTACACGTACCATAAGGTACACTAATACCATTGTGCGTGGTACAGGTACACGTACCGTGGGGTACAATGATGTGTGTATGGTACAAGTACACGTACCGTGGGGTACACTGGTAACATGAGTATGGTTCAGGTACACGTACCGTGGGTTAAAATGATGTGTGTATGGTACAGGTACACGTAACATAAGGTACACTAATACCATTGTGCGTGGTACAGGTACACGTACCGTGGGGTGCAATGATGTGTGTATGGTACAGGTACACGTACCGTGGGGTACACTGGTAACATGTATATGGTACAGGTACACGTACCGTGGTTTACAATGATGTGTGTATGGTACAGGTACACGTACCGCGGGGTACACTGGTAACATGTGTATGGTACAGGTACACGTACCGTGGTTTACAATGATGTGTGTATGGTACAGGTACACGTACCGTGGGGTACACTGGTAACATGTGTATGGTACAGGTACACGTACCGTGGGGTACACTGGTAACATGTGTATGGTACAGGTACACGTACCGTGGGGTACACTGGTAACATGTATATGGTACAGGTACACGTACCGTGGTTTACAATGATGTGTGTATGGTACAAGTACACGTACCGTGGGGTACACTGGAAACATGTGTATGGTACAGGTACACGTACCATAAGGTCCACTAATACCATTGAGCGTGGTACAGGTACACGTACCGTGGGGTACAATGATGTGTGTATGGTACAAGTACACGTACCGTGGGGTACATTGGAAACATGTGTATGGTACAGGTACACGTACCATAAGGTCCACTAATACCATTGAGCGTGGTACAGGTACACGTACCGTGGGGTACAATGATGTGTGTAGGGTACAGGTACACGTACCGTGGGGTACATTGGAGACATGTGTATGGTACAGGTACACGTACCGTGGGGTACATTGGAGACATGTGTATGGTACAAGTACACGTACCGTGGTTTACAATGATGTGTGTATGGTACAGGTACACGTACCGTGGGGTACATTGGAGACATGTGTATGGTACAGGTACACGTACCGTGGGGTACATTGGAGACATGTGTATGGTACAGGTACACGTACCGTGGGGTACATTGGAAACATGTGTATGGTACAGGTACACGTACCATAAGGTCCACTAATACCATTGAGCGTGGTACAGGTACACGTACCGTGGGGTACAATGATGTGTGTAGGGTACAGGTACACGTACCGTGGGGTACACTGGAGACATGTGTATGGTACAGGTACACGTACCGTGGGGTACATTGGAGACATGTGTATGGTACAGGTACACGTACCGTGGGGTACATTGGAAACATGTGTATGGTACAGGTACACGTACCATAAGGTCCACTAATACCATTGTGCGTGGTACAGGTACAAGGGAGGCCGCATTTGTCCACGCCATCTCGTCCGCGGGCGTGGCGCACGCCATCACGCGTCGCTGTTCCTCGGGTGAGTTGGACGACTGTGGATGTGACAGGTCGGTGCGGGGCGTGACCCAGCACGGCTTCCAGTGGTCAGGTTGCTCCGACAACATCGCCTACGGCGTCTCCCTCTCCAAAAGGTAAGGTCGTGAGGTGGGTGGGTGAGGGTGGCTGGGGTGGGTGGGGTGGGTGGGTGGGGTGGGTGAGGGTGGGTGGCGTGGGTGAGGGTGGCTGGGGTGGATGGCGTGGGGTGGGGTGTGGGGTGGGTGGGTGGGTGGGTGGGTGGGGGTGGGGTGAGGTGGGTGAGGGTGGCTGGGGTGGCGTGGGGTGGCGTGGGGTGTGGGTGGGGTGGCGTGGGTGGGTCAACCCGACTGTAGGCAATGGGGATGTGGCTAAGGCTGGTCATGGGGCTGTGGGGGGGGGGGGGGATTTTTTGACCTTTTCATGAGGTCAACTTGAGAAAAAAAGTTTTTGGAGTAAGGCTTCGCCAGTCCCTTGGGCCTGGGTCCCCTCTCTGGCCCTTAGGTTTCTCTTCGGCCTTGAGTCTCTCTCTCTCTCTCTCTCTCTCTCTCTCTCTCTCTCTCTCTCTCTCTCTCTCTCTCTCTCTCGGCCACGGGGTTCTCCTCCCTGGCCTTAGGCCAACCCACGAGCCTTGGGTTTCTTTCCCTCTAACTTCGGGGTTTCTCCCTGTCCTTGGATAGTCCACTAGCCTTAGACCTCCCTATGGTCTCTGACCTTGGGTTTTTCTCCAGCCATGGTCCTCTTTCTGGCCTTCGACCTCTCCCAGGCCTGTGTTATCTTTCTAAACTTAGATCTCCTGACTATGGTCCTCTCCCTGGAGGTCTCCTGACTATGGTCCTCTCCCTGGAGGTCTCCTGGCCATGGTCCTCTCCCTGAAGGTCTCCTGATTATGGTCCTCCCCCTGGAGGTCTCCTGACTTAAGCCTTAAGCCTTTCTCTGATACCCCATACAAGACAGGTCTTCCTCCTCACAATAAGTAACCGACCTACTTTACGTAGGAGATTGTAGTAATCTTAAGTACACACAAAAGTATGCAAAAATCCAATCGTAAAACTAACATACTGTTAAGAAAACATTAATTCATATCTACTGAACGTTGAATTTTAACTTTATACAGTTAAAGTAACGTCGACTGATGAACTAACCCAAATAAATAATATTCAAATTGGAACCATTTCCCTTCAGCCTCCTCCCCCCACGTATCCACTGGACGCCAGCATAAATCATTGCCAGGATGATATTACTTACATGTCATTCTCTCCCCCCATCACTATCTCATCCCTCTTGCCTTCCTCCACTTCAACCCTCACCTCCTTATCTCCCTTTTCATCACCCTCTTTCTCTACCTGTTTTTAAATATATATATTCTCCCCTGATTTCATGTCTGTCTCCACACACACACAGGTCCAATATAACTGGTGCCTCAGCCTCCTGGCGACCGAGCAGTAGTAGCAACTACAAGAAAGCTCCAAGACGCTGGCACAGAAATGCCAGCGTCTTGACATCGTCAAAAACACACAACACACTGACAGACAGACCCCCCGGGCAGACCCTGGGTGGTTGGCGTCCCACACCTGGCCAACAACTTCATCTTCTCATGTATTTTGTCTCATTTTAATGTGGATCTATTACTCTACGTCCGAGTGAACATCTTATTCACGGGCAGTAAAATAAAAAATTCTCAAGAGTGAATAATTATGCTATAAAGAGAAGTTCCATGTTAAATAAGATTCAAAGTTTTTTCTTTTTCAATTTGGTGAATAAAAGAGTCAATTAACATGGTCGTGGAATACACACACACACATATCCAGTTTTATAAAATGAAAAGAGATTTATTGGAAAAAAAGCTTGCTAAATATTGATAATAATTATTCAAACGTGTTTATAAACTGCAGCGCAAGTAGAAAGTAAACAATAAACAAGTAGAAAGTAAACAATAACACAGTAAATGATTTCTAGCTAAAAACAATCATCAGCAAATTATTTCTAAGTAAAACAATTAATGACAAATGATTTGCAGCTCAAACAATTATGAGTTACAATTACCATCAATACTCAAGTCTACCACGAACCACCTCATTAACCAAACAGGCTTTTGTTGACAGCTTCACCCTGTTTTTGGAGACAATCTTACAAATAACAAATACCAAAATTTTCTTACAATGAAAAAAAGAAAAACGGGAAACACACACACATACATACATACATACATACGAACGACTGATGAAATTCACACAAGTTGTTTATATGAATCTGTACATTCTAACTTTAAATATCATTACAAACTCTAGCATCATCACTGAAATTATTCAGAAAAAACATAGTAATTTGTGCATACAGAACATCTTGAAATATAAAAGACTGAATTATTATCACTGATATACGGTAATTGGGAGGTAAGTTTGAATGGAGAAAAACTGGAGGAAGTGAAGTGTTTTAGATATCTGGGAGTGGATCTGTCAGCGGATGGAACCATGGAAGCGGAAGTGGATCATAGGGTGGGGGAGGGGGCGAAAATTTTGGGAGCCTTGAAAAATGTGTGGAAGTCGAGAACATTATCTCGGAAAGCAAAAATGGGTATGTTTGAAGGAATAGTGGTTCCAACAATGTTGTATGGTTGCGAGGCGTGGGCTATGGATAGAGTTGTGCGCAGGAGGATGGATGTGCTGGAAATGAGATGTTTGAGGACAATGTGTGGTGTGAGGTGGTTTGATCGAGTAAGTAACGTAAGGGTAAGAGAGATGTGTGGAAATAAAAAGAGCGTGGTTGAGAGAGCAGAAGAGGGTGTTTTGAAATGGTTTGGGCACATGGAGAGAATGAGTGAGGAAAGATTGACCAAGAGGATATATGTGTCGGAGGTGGAGGGAACGAGGAGAAGAGGGAGACCAAATTGGAGGTGGAAAGATGGAGTGAAAAAGATTTTGTGTGATCGGGGCCTGAACATGCAGGAGGGTGTAAGGAGGGCAAGGAATAGAGTGAATTGGAGCGATGTGGTATACAGGGGTTGACGTGCTGTCAGTGGAGTGAATCAAGGCATGTGAGGCGTCTGGGGTGGACCATGGAAAGCTGTGTAGGTATGTATACACGTGTGTGGACATGTGTATGTAGTGTATGGGGGGGGGGGGTTGGGCCATTTCTTTCGTCTGTTTCCTTGCGCTACCTCGCAGACGCGGGAGACAGCGACAAAGTATAAAAAAAAAAAAAAAATACGGTAATTTACTGCCAGTGTGAAAAACGAAAAAATTAATTACAAACTTTCTTCTACATTATTTCAATATACCAATAAACATTTTTTTTCCAATAAACAAATTGAGTTTTGTCTTTAATACGTGTAAGACCTTCTCACAGCAGTTGATCTCCTCGGTAAATGACCAAATATCATTGTAAGACTTAAAGTGACACAGTAAACGATTTATTCAATTATTCAATAACGATATAGCCAAAATATTTCTACAATCTATTTTTTATAAGTTTCAACCAATCTACCAGTAGAACAGAAAGACACAACCATTTGCATTATCAAGACTTACTCGTTAAAGAAAACGGTAATTCCGTTACTAAAAACAGGACCGTCTATTTCAATCGAAATATAAAGTATATATTTCTTTTTCATCGAAGTCTTTCTCTTTAATCGAAGTCCTCACCTTTGGAACATCGTATAAGAAACTTACGTTTGTGTAGTAAATGCTAAATTTAAATCGATTATTGTGATGTGTTTCAAGTTACTTAACGGCATTACATAAAGATAACAGATTATCAATATTCCAAGATATTATCAGAAAATACATAATTCTTGCACACTTTAAGCGGATTTAGTAATGTCTCCCAAATTTATTAATGCATACATTTTTTTTTTCCAAGAAGGCTAAAAAATATATATCCTATTCCTTAATGGAATCGTGCTTTGAGATAACTCCTTGATTTCTATCATAAGTTAGACTAAACTTTATTAATATTTCAATGTGTTTGTTCGACTATTGACCCAAAATCACTTTGAAAATAAAAAACGCGACATAATGTGTTAAGGAGAACTTAATTATTTTACTAAATACTCAATCATTATTTATTCTATTCATGACTGAAGAACTTAACTCTTCGACTTATCTGTTAATCTTAATTGGGGTATTTCAATATCTGACGTGGACATTAATCCTTTTAATCCTACTCAATAAATGACTTAGACATTAATCCATTAATCCTTATTCAAATTTTCTACTCGTGTACTTAATTATTCTAATCATGTATTGAGCATCACTCAAGTAATCATATCTTAAAAGTACCTCCACCACTATACTTAGATCAGCAATAAATCTAATATCACATTCATTTCAAAGGCAAACTAACCCCTTTGAACACGAAGGTACAATCCTTGAGCATGACAGTGCTACAGGGGCAAGACAGTGTCGGACCAAAGGCCAAGTCAAGGCATCTTACCCAAGGGTCACGCCCTTCGTGTTCAAGGGCAAGCGCGCCACCTCACTTAGCCTCAAGGTAACGTGTCTCGTGTTCGCTCCAGGTTCGTGGACGCCCGGGACCGGAAACTGGTGAAGCGGAAAAAGAAATCGGGACGGAGGGTGAGCAGCCGAGCCCTCATGAATCTCCATAACAACGAGGCCGGACGCAGGGTAGGTCCCTCATGCCATTGTTAACAAAGTGTAACTTGGTCCTTATCTCCTTTACCTTCGGGAAGGGGGTAAGAAAGTGTTGAACTCCGTCCAGGTGAACCTGTCCACATACCAAGATGGGTGGTTCATACCCCAAGTACCTACGACCAGTTGGTCGTTAGCGTTGTACCTCGGAGGAAGAAAATGCTTCACTCACCTCCCCCCCCCCCCCCACTCCCCAGGTAAGACTACGATGATAGCATAAATCGCAGGTTAGATCGAGCATCCCATTGGTAATATAAACAATCTGGTCCTTAATGATGTAATATTTTTTAGCCGTAAGTCGAGAGGTAAGGAAGACACGTGCCTCTCAAAGGACCCAACTTCACTGTAGCTTCCCACTACGCACGTCGCTGTAGCGTTTCCACTACACACGTCGCTGTAGCGTTCCCACTATGTACCGTGAGTGAGAGAGGGGAAGACATTGTACTAGGAACCCGTGTGTGTGTGTGTGTGTGTGTGTGTGTGTGTGTCTAGAATGCGTTGATGATGAAGACGTGCAACCATCAAGTTATTATTACTTCTTGACACAAAGTGAAGCTGTTCTTCTTCATACTTCACTAATGGCGTTGGATCTTCTCGTATCTCCTTCAGATGAGGGTACGAGGGTACGAGAAGCTGGTGACTGAGTTTGGTAAAGTGTGTGGAAGAAGAAAGTTAAGAGTAAATGTGAATAAGAGCAAGGTTATTAGGTACAGTAGGGGTGAGGGTCAAGTCAATTGGGAGGTGAGTTTGAATGGAGAAAAACTGGAGGAAGTGAAGTGTTTTAGATATCTGGGAGTGGATCTGGCAGCGGATGGAACCATGGAAGCGGAAGTGGATCATAGGGTGGGGGAGGGGGCGAAAATTTTGGGAGCCTTGAAAAATGTGTGGGAGTCGAGAACATTATCTCGGAAAGCAAAAATGGGTATGTTTGAAGGAATAGTGGTTCCAACAATGTTGTATGGTTGCGAGGCGTGGGCTATGGATAGAGATGTGCGCAGGAGGATGGATGTGCTGGAAATGAGATGTTTGAGGAAAATGTGTGGTGTGAGGTGGTTTGATCGAGTAAGTAACGTAAGGGTAAGAGAGATGTGTGGAAATAAAAAGAGCGTGGTTGAGAGAGCAGAAGAGGGTGTTTTGAAATGGTTTGGGCACATGGAGAGAATGAGTGAGGAAAGATTGACCAAGAGGATATATGTGTCGGAGGTGGAGGGAACGAGGAGAAGAGGGAGACCAAGTTGGAGGTGGAAAGATGGAGTGAAAAAGATTTTGTGTGATCGGGGCCTGAACATGCAGGAGGGTGAAAGGAGGGCAAGGAATAGAGTGAATTGGAGCGATGTGGTATACAGGGGTTGACGTGCTGTCAGTGGATTGAATCAAGGCATGTGAAGCGTCTGGGGTAAACCATGGAAAGCTGTGTAGGTATGTATATTTGCGTGTGTGGACGTGTGTATGTACATGTGTATGGGGGGGGGGGTTGGGCCATTTCTTTCGTCTGTTTCCTTGCGCTACCTCGCAAACGCGGGAGACAGCGACAAAGTATAAAAAAAAAAAAAAAAAAATATATATATATATATATATATATATATATATATATATATATATATATATATATATATATATATATTGGAACGGATCACAATTTTGCGCGTGATCAAGATATTACTATGAGTCCACAGGGAAAATGAAGCACGATAAGTTCCCAAGTGCACTTTCGTGTAATAATCACATCATCAGAGGAGATATAAGAAAGAAATTATATATATTTGAGGGGAAGGAAAGGAAACATTTGCACTAATTCTAAATCACAGAGGAGTACCTGAATTTAGACAAAAACACCAGTCAAGCTAATTCATATATAGAGTGATAGGCAGCAAACACCATCGTCATCCTGAATATGTAATAATGATACATAGGAAACAATACATACGAGCTACATAATGCCACACTAAAACACAGGATCGTAGGCTTAAAAGAAACAAAGTCTTGCTCCTTCCTCGTACAGAGGGTGTCTGATCCTACGACTGTAGGATTATCCAGTGTTCATAACAGCCAGACTTGTTCAAATGGTAATGTTCAGCTGTTCAGGGCTGGGCTTGGTGTTCAAAGACGCGTCGCAGTGTTTAGGGTACATTCCTCCCTGGCCAGCATGGAGTGGCCAGGGGGAGATGGCCGTGTTGGTCCGCTATCTTGGATAGACGCTCGCTAAGGTGGTCGCTGTCTTGGATGGATGCTCATTAAGGTGGTCGCTGTCTTGGACGCTCGCTAGGGTGGTCCATGAGTACAATGCTTCTTTCGTTGTCCCCCCTTTTCCCTTCTCCATTAGTCATCCTGTTTTTTTTTTATCTACTGAGGTTTTTATACCACAAGCTGTAAGGTCAGAAAGGGTATGGGAGATGGAGGAGGGGTGCACTGGAGCGCCCTGTTGATTTTCTGAGACCCTACGAAATTCCCGGGTCCCCCTTTCGGACCCCCAGGCCTGGGTATGATGATGTACCCACTGCATCCCCCACTCAGAGGCCCCGAGGGGGTCACTTATCTGGTATGCTCACTAGGCTGGTCGCTATCTAAGATGCTCGCTAGACTAGTCGCTATCTTACAGTCTCGTCAGGCTGGTCGCTATCTTACATGCTCGCTAGGCTGGTCGCTATCTTAGATGTTCCCAAGGCTGTTCGCTATTTCAGACACTCGCCCGGATGGTCGCTATCTAGTACATCAAATATGGTAGCAATTCATTTTCGAGCACCAGAATAGAGCCTGAGGATCTATTCGCCCATCTAATTTCCTTCGCTTTCCTTAGCTTCTTCTCCCCCCCCCCCCACATCACCCCTATTCTCTCCAACACTCCAACAAACCCTTACCAAACTCGTCTACCCCCAAAAATCTTCCCCAGCCATGAAGAAGGAGAGATATATATTCTCTCGGTCTGATCTCAAGCCATCAATTTAGAGGACTTTTCATCAACGCCATTAAAAACAATATAAACTCGACCTCAGTTCGGAGTGTGTTATGCAATGGCGAGTCTTTCTGACCCACCCTTGAGGGCCTTCGGACCTCAAGTGTGAACCGAAGACCACAAATGTCTACGAACACGGAGAGAATGGGGGAAGAGAACTGAAGAAATTAAATCAGTTGAGGGAAATCTATCACATATCATACTTCCTGGTCACTCAGTACGACCAGAAACCAATACGTGAACGGACCATATACCTCCACAGCATCAGCCCCCCCCCCCCCCCCGAAACCCCCGCCCGATCCCCCTCGGGTCTTTGTCTAAGGTTCGGGTGAGGTTCGGTGGGTGGTTCACCCCCGTGGATTCGAATCCACGCGTCAGAACAGAGCTAGGATAAGTGTCGGCGGTCATCATGGTTGAAATTATGTCACTGTCGCCTCTCTCTCTCTCTCTCTCTCTCTCTCTCTCTCTCTCTCTCTCTCTCTCTCTCTCTCTCTCTTTCTGCCTCCCTCCCGTTAGCGTCGCCCTCAGGAGGAGAGACCCCGTGTGTGCTGCAAGACCTATCGTTCCAACCCTCCGAAAGGAGGACTCGAACACCCTCTCCCGCCTACCCAAGACGGAGGGGCAAGCACGAAGGCGGCCACCGGGCCAAGCCAGCACGAGCTGTGGCCTTCATGAGCGACCCTGATGATAGCGACAACCTAATTAATCTAGCAGACATTACCGCTAACTTTACCCTCCAAGATTACATCATTAGTTTTAAGCTTATCGTATTACATACTCACTTCAGTCATACACACATACACACACACACACACACACTATATATATATATATATATATATATATATATATATATATATATATATATATATATATATATACATATATACACATTTATATATACATTTTTTTTCTACATATATATTCGCCGTTTCCCGCATTGGCGACATAGCGTTAAGACCAAAGGACTGAGCCTGAGAAGGAATATCCTCACTTGGCCCCCTTCTCTGTTCCTTCTTTTGGAAAATTAAAAACGGAATGGGAAGATTTCCAGCCCCCCGCTCCCTTCCCTTTTAGTCGCCTACTACGACACGCAGGGAATACGTGGGAAGTATTCTTTCTCCCCTATCCCCAGGGATAATATATATATATATATATATATATATATATATATATATATATATATATATATATATATTTTTTTTTTTTTTTAAACTATTCGCCATTTCCCGCGTTAGCGAGGTAGCGCTAAGAACAGAGGACTGGGCCTTTTTTGGAATATCCTCAACTGGCCCCCTCTGTTCCTTCTTTTGGAAAATTTAAAAAAAAAAAAAAAAAAAAAGAGAGGGGAGGATTTCCAGCCCCCCGCTCCCTCCCCTTTTAGTCGCCTTCTACGACACGCAGGGAATACGTGGGAAGTATTCTTAATCCCCTATCCCCAGGGATGAATATATATATATATATATATATATATATATATATATATATATATATATATATATATATATATGTATATATATATGTATTGGAAAGGATCACCGTTGAGCGCGTGATCAAGTATATTCCTATGAGTCCACGGGGAAATGAAACACGATAAGTTCTCAAGTGCACTTTCATATAATAATCACATCATCAAGGGAGACACAAGAGAGAAATATAACAGTCAGTTGATATACATCGAAGAGACGTAGCTAGGACGCCATTTGGTAAACATGTGACGACTACCTGAACGGAGGTTGGGCAGGTCTGGCAACAAGCATATCATAAAATTTATCAAGTGGACAAGAAAGGGAACTGTTTACATATTTTTATCAACAATAAAGCTATCCAATTTGTATAGACCTTCACTAACATCAAGGTTATTTTTTTGTGCATTAAATAATAGAAGACTCAATATATATCGTGGTACAAGAGTTAGAGTTGATAACTGAGATGGCATTACTCCAGTAAATACAATGATCATAATTTTCAACACGTTTAATCATGTTAAAAATTATGATAATTGTATTGACTTGAGTAATAACATTTCATTTATCAATTAACGCCAAATGGCGTCCTAGCTACGTCTCTTCGTTGTATATCAACTGACTTATATTTCTTGTGTCTACCAAATGGCGTCCTCGCTTCGTCTCTTCGATGCATATCAACTGACTATTTCTCTCTTGTGTCTCCCCTGATGATGTGATTATTACACGAAAGTGCACTTAGGAGCTTTTCGTGTTTCATTTTTCCCCGTGGACACATAGGAATATATATATATATATATATATATATATATATATATATATATATATATATATATATATATATATATATATATATATATATATATTGTACCGTCTCCTACCATTTCTTGAGCCATATCGATCCTGTATCAGTCTAATGGTCTCTTACACATTGTTGAGCCCTCACCTCGACCCTCCCTCCCCCATGCCCCAAAATGGGCCCAACCGTATCAGATGGTCTTGCCCATGTTGGCCGACGGGACACAATGGCAATCAGGGCGACGCCTTGCTATCTATCTGATCGTCCCGTGCACGTTGTCTGATGCCGGCCACAATGAGGAGGATCAGATCCGCCGCCATCGGGATCTGATGGCCTCTCACGCGCTCCGCCAAAACCCCTGCCAAACTCAACGACACCTTACTCGCACCAGGCCACAATGATCCACCACTGTTCACGACGTAACGCAACGCGAGAGAGAGAGAGAGAGAGAGAGAGAGAGAGAGAGAGAGAGAGAGAGAGAGAGAGAGAGAGAGAGAGAGAGATGGGGAGGGGGGAGAGAAAATGTGTTGCAGTTTCTTCCCTACGTTTTCTTTCTTTTTTTCTGTGTTCTACCCGTCTTCCGTCCATCGCCTCCTCCCTCATCGCAGACGAAGGTTCATCTCGTGAGGAACCTGTCATTACAGCGACACTGGAGGCGTCTCCAAGGGCCTCCTGAGCGATGCAGGAGGCGGCCCCATTCCCCGCCACGCCACGGCCGGGCTGTGCCAAGTCCTGGGGCTCGAGTGTGTAGGGCAGGAAGTCCCGCTACTGAGGCCCTGGTGTGGTGACGGTGGCCAGGGGCCAGGACAACAGAGCCTCAACACAATACCTATTAACCAAACATTTCTATTTTCCTTTACGATAACAGATCTCATAAATCAATTACTGTACAGATGAACAAATGGAGAAAATCATACATTCTCCTTTCGTCTGACATATATAAATGGAGGGAACTACACACCAAGTGTACCATTATTATCATGATCATCAGTACACGCTAAAATACCCACGTCTTCATAACACACACTACCATAATACACCTCACCCTCCCCTCACCTCACACCTCATACCCACAGTTACAAGAACATCTTCCCCTCGGCCGCAGCATACACCCACAACCTGACCACCCCACTGGTGCCCACGTACGGCCTGCTTCCTAGACCACCTGACTTATACCACCGTAATGAGCTCTGGTCCAGGTGGGATGAAGGGCACCGAATACTAACTAATCCCAGGGGAAGGTCCAGGACCCTTCCCCTGGTTTGGTATTCCCGACACGAGGTGATTATTAGCTTCTTGAAAGTATCATTTATTTACAAACACCCATGAATTCAACTCGCGTCAGTGTGGCGAGGAAGAGTTCATTTTGTTATCAGTGATTTAGACAGTGTCGTGGGTTTCAATTACCATTATCATCATCATTATCCTTATCACTATGGTTTGCAGAAAAGAAAGAGGGTGGTGAAAGCCTTGCGCATGATGCAGTGTGGCAAAATTGCAGGAGTGGATGGGATTTCAGGCCATTTTTCTCAAGAAAGGGAGGTCAGAGTGTTGCTGGTAGAGTAATTTCGTTAGGAACTGGCGGAATACATATATATAAATGAAAAAGGGGACAACAGTAATGTCTAAATTCGTAAAGTATACCTGGAAAGGCAAATGGGCGAGTGTCAACAGAGCGGATGGTGACGTGAATACAACATCCGATTGTAGAAGAACAGTGTGTCTTTCTGCAGAGGTAGAGGACGTGTGGGCCAAGTTTATGCTTTGACGAATTTGTATGATGATCATTTAGTAAGAAGGTGTGAACTGCATGTGGTATTCATGGATGTGGGAGAAAGCGTATGATAGAGTTGACACAGAGACAAAGTGGAAGGTGTCGCGAATAAATGAGGTAAATAGAAACTTGTTAAATACAACGAGGAATAAGGTGTGTGTGTGTGTGTGTGTGTGTGTGTGTGTGTGTGTGTGTGTGTGTGTGTGTGTGTGTGGATCGATCCGAGAGTAAATGTGAACAAATGTAAGGCAATGATGAGCAGCGGTGGGATGAGACAGGATCGTTCGAAGATAAAGTCTCGAGGACGGAAGACCTGAAGGAAGTCAAGTACGTAAGACACCTGTCGGGTGCATGCACGCACCAGCAGCAGCAGATGGAACCAAAGGGGCTAAAGAGGGAGGCCAAGGTCCTGGGTGCACTGAGGAGTGTGTGGAAGAAGAGGTCTGTTGAGGCCAGGTTGAGGGTGTCTGCCACCGGTATGGACGTATTGGAAATAAAATGGCCTGAGGACAGTATGTGTGGTGCGAGGTGGGTTCATCTTGTCAGCAAGAGGTGTGTGGGCTAGTGAGAGCAGTTCTATGGACAGAGCTAAAAAGGTTGTGCTGAAACTTATATATTGACCAGTATATCTGGCGGTATACTCCTTTGATATACTAACCAGTATATCTGGCGGTGTACTCCTTTGATACACTAACCAGTATATCTGGCACTATACTCCTTTGATATACTAACCAGTATATCTGGCGGTGTACTCCTTTGATATACTAACCAGTATATCTGGCAGTATACTCCTTTGATATACTAACCAGTATATCTGGCGGTGTACTCCTTTGATACACTAACCAGTATATCTGGCACTATACTCCTTTGATATACTAACCAGTATATCTGGCGGTGTACTCCTTTGATATACTAACCAGTATATCTGGCAGTATACTCCTTTTCCACTATTCACATGCAATATTCCCTCAAATCTTCTTCTATGAATATCATCAACCGTAGTATTTCTTAAACCCAGTGACATTAACGCCTCTAAATCCCATTTTCCTCAACCACTTTGCTGAGTCCATTATTCTCGCTGACCGTTACAAGTCGGGTCAAAGGTCAGGCCATCATTACTATGGGTCGTACCTACCGCCGTTGTGCTTAAGGGTCGTACCTACCGCCATTGTGTTTAAGGGTCGTACCTACCTCCGTTGTGCTTAAGGGTCGTACCTACCGCCGTTGTGTTTAAGGGTCGTACCTACCGCCGTTGTGCTTAAGGGTCGTACCTACCGCCGTTGTGCTTAAGGGTCGTACCTACCGCCATTGTGTTTAAGGGTCGTACCTACCGCCGTTGTGTTTAAGGGTCGTACCTACCGCCGTTGTGTTTAAGGGTCGTACCTGCCGCCGTTGTGCTTAAGGGTCGTACCTACCGCCGTTGTGCTTAAGGGTCGTACCTACCGCCGTTGTGTTTAAGGGTTGTACCTACTGCCGTTGTTTAAGGGTCGTACCTACCGCCGTTGTGCTTAAGGGTCGTACCTACCGCCATTGTGCTTAAGGGTCGTACCTACCGCCGTTGTGTTTAAGGGTCGTACCTACCGCCGTTGTGTTTAAGGGTCGTACCTACCGCCGTTGTGTTTAAGGGTCGTACCTACCACCGCTGTGTTAAGGGTCGTACCTACCACCTCCGTGTTTAAGGGTCGTACCTACCACCGCTGTGTTTAAGGGTCGTACCTACCACCGCTGTGTTAAGGGTCGTACCTACCACCTCCGTGTTTAAGGGTCGTACCTACCACCCCCGTGTTTAAGGGTCGTACCTACCGCCATTGTGTTTAAGGGTCGTACCTACCGCCGTCGTGTTTAAGGGTCGTACCTACCGCCGTCGTGTTTAAGGGTCGTACCTACCGCCGCGGTATTTAAGGGTCGTACCTACCGCCGTCGTGTTTAAGGGTCGTACCTACCGCAGTCGTGTTTAAGGGTCGTACCGACCGCCGCGGTATATAAGGGTCGTACCTACCACCGTGCACAGCTCAGCAGCAGACGACCCGCAGAACACTCTACTACGTAGACTGGCGTAAATGTCTACTCTGCAGACATACTAGATGGTACAGCAGACATTCTAGATGGTACAGCAGACATACTACATGGTACAGCAGACATACTACATGGTACAGCAGACATACTAGATGGTACAGCAGACATACTACATGGTACAGCAGACATTCTAGATGGTACAGCAGACATACTAGATGGTACAGCAGACATACTAGATGGTACAGCAGACATACTAGATGGTACAGCAGACATTCTAGATGGTACAGCAGACATACTAGATGGTAAAGCAGACATACTAGATGGTACAGCAGACATACTAGAGGTACACCAGACATACTAGATGGTACAGCAGACATTCTAGATGGTACAGCAGACATACTAGATGGTACAGCAGACATACTAGATGGTAAAGCAGACATACTAGATGGTACAGCAGACATACTAGATGGTACAGCAGACATACTAGAGGTACACCAGACATACTATATGGTACAGCAGACATTCTAGATGGTACAGCAGACATTCTAGATGGTACAGCAGACATACTAGATGGTACAGCAGACATTCTAGATGGTACAGCAGACATACTAAAGGTACAGCAGACATTCTAGATGGTACAGCAGACATACTAGATGGTACAGCAGACATACTAGATGGTACAGCAGACATTCTAGATGGTACAGCAGACATACTAGATGGTACAGCAGACATACTAGATGGTACAGCAGACATTCTAGATGGTACAGCAGACATACTAGATGATACAGCAGACACACTAGATGGTACAGCAGACATACTAGATGGTACAGCAGACATACTAGATGGTAAAGCAGACATACTAGATGGTTAAGCAGACATACTAGATGGTACAGCAGACATACTAGAGGTACACCAGACATACTATATGGTACAGCAGACATTCTAGATGGTACAGCAGACATACTAGATGGTACAGCAGACATACTAGATGGTACAGCAGACATTCTAGATGGTACAGCCGACATACTAGATGGTACAGCAGACATTCTAGATGGTACAGCAGACATACTAGATGGTACAGCAGACATTCTAGATGGAACAGCAGACATTCTAGATGGAACAGCAGACATTCTAGATGGTACAGCAGACATTCTAGATGGTACAGCAGACATACTAGATGGTACAACAGACATTCTAGATGGTACAGCAGACATTCTAGATGGTACAGCAGACATTCTAGATGGTACAGCAGACATACTAGATGGTACAGCAGACATTCTAGATGGTACAGCAGACATACTAGATGATACAGCAGACACACTAGATGGTACAGCAGACATACTAGATGGTACAGCAGACATACTAGATGGTACAGCAGACATACTAGATGGTACAGCAGACATTCTAGATGGTACAGCAGACATACTAGATGATACAGCAGACACACTAGATGGTACAGCAGACATACTAGATGGTACAGCAGACATACTAGATGGTACAGCAGACATTCTAGATGGTACAGCAGACATACTAGATGGTACAGCAGACATTCTAGATGGTACAGCAGACATACTAGATGGTACAGCAGACACACTAGAGGGACGGTGTACAGGAGCAGACATATTCTTCCTCCTTCATTAACCTTGCGTGACTAAAGGCGTGTCCCACACACGAGTGACGGGATCCTAAGACATCCCCAGAGATAAGGGGAATGTCCCAAGTGCCTGAGGGCGTCCGGGAGGCACTAGGATACAGACCTTCATCTGTCTTTAGGATACTTCAAGGAGGATCTCACAAGACCACAGGATGATCCTGGGGATGAGAGAGAAGCCTTGTGGATCCTACACAAGACGAAAGGAAGGATCATGTGCAGTCCTGAGATGATGATGAAGGCTCCATATCCTTCGTGTGGAAGAGCGTTCCACGTATATCCTATAGTGACAGGGAAAGAGCCAGAAGGAGTAGAAATGGAGGGATGTGGACAGGAGGAGTAGAGACAGGAGGAGGAGGAGTCAGAGGGTGTGGGGAAAAAAAGGAGAAGTAGAAACAGAGAGGGAGTAAAGACATGGATGGAGCAGAGATAGAGGGAGTGTATGTGTATCTTGACACCACTATCCTTCACAGGGTAGGCGGCCCACGTTTTAGGTATCCTACAGGGAGAAGGAGGGAGTCCTGTAACCCGTGGGGGAGGCCATGGGAAGCTTCCTGGGTACTTCAGAGCAGGAGTGAGGTCTCCTGCAGGGACAGCGGGAGGATATGGTTGTGGTCCAGGGAGACTGGAGGGAGGGAAGGTCCCGCCATCACCCGTAGTAAGGCTTGCCGTGAGGGTGGGTGGGTGTCCTCTTGCTCCCAGTGGGTTCGACACTCCAAGGGCGGCGCCTTCCAGAGCCGACACCACCCCACAGGCGAACCTTGGGTACGACGGGACGAACCTTGGGTACGACGGGACGAACCTTGGGTACGACGGGACGAACCTTGGGACTTATCGTGTTTTATGTTTCATCGTGGTTTCCAGCATATATATATATATATATATATATATATATATATATATATATATATATATATATATATATATATTGGAAAGGATCACAATTTTGCGCGTGATCAAGATATTCCTATGAGTCCACGGGGAAAATGAAACACGATAAGTTCCAAAGTGCACTTTCGTGTAATAATCACATCATCAGGGGAGACACAAGAGAGAAATATAACAATGTTGATATACAACGAAGAGACGTAGCTAGGACGCCTGTTTGTTGTCCTTTGCTTCATCATCTAAGTTTATCTCTAATCAAACTGTGATCGCTGTTTGACAAATTCTCACCTACTTTGCAACAGTTGATCAAGTTCGTGTCACTGGTGAGGACAAGATCAAAATGCTTTTACCTCGAGAGAGAGAGAGAGAGAGAGAGAGAGAGAGAGAGAGAGAGAGAGAGAGAGAGAGAGAGAGAGAGAGAGAGAGAGAGAATAATGAGTGGTATCACAGACGAGTGCGCAACTCTCTCCCCATAACACACACAAATAGATGGAAAGTGTATCCACGAAACATTAAACAATGTCTTTGCAGGTAACTAACTCTCAATAACTACTGGCTGTCTTCACCCAGAATCCGCATCATATACGACAAAGCTACTTCACAGAGATTACAGTAAAAGAAAAAAGAGAAATAATACACCCTAAGATGCAGTTGTCATTCAGCAAGCACTACCAGTAAATTCGTGACACTATACACAGTCACTGAACAAAATTTTTTTAAAAATCCAACTCAAGTATGTATTTTTGGCAGACAAAAATATATTGTATCTCGCTCCCACACGCGGAATATTTTGGAACGAGATATACAATCGTGTCTATTACCAGGAACTTCTACATCATCATGAAGGCTTTTTATATTTTGGGCACTTCAGCCAACACGTTGATCAGAATACATTTACAACAGCGACAACAAAGAACCGTTTATCATCTGGGTGTTTAGCGAAGGCAACCAAGACCGTTCGCGAGGAGCAAGACGGATTAACGGGAGCGAGAGAAAGAGCGCGTCACTCCAGCCGGCCGCCCGTTCGTCAGGGGAAGACGGATTTGTAAACACTGACCATGTGTGCCAACAGGGCTGGTGCTGAGCCGCCTTGAAGAGATTATATGATGTATTTAAGATAAGATTAAATACATATGATGACTTTATCATAATATGGTATACATGATACAAAATTAAATTTTCTACGGCTAGAAGTCAATTCAAGGTTAGAAGGTATAGTTATTATAAAATAAAAGGGATAAAATATCACATCAAAGTACCACGATAGTGACGTTAATAACTAAATATTAGCTAATTATGATAACTACATCTGTCTTAATGAACTCAAACGTCGTGTTTTACGTAAAATCGTTTACCACTTAGATATATGTAGCCTGTTATATAAGTAAGCAGGCATATATTAGTGGGTGTGTTTTGATATATGCAAACTATGTAACAAGAGTATGAAAGCAGTGTTTACATGAAATCGAGTATACTTATGTGCTTATTTTGGGAGTATGCAAGCGCTCAAGGGCACTTATATACATACAAGCTCATATATTCTTGCAAAAATATAAGAGGTAATATATGCATCAACCTGGTAAGTAAGAATTTCGTTATATTTGCTATAATGGATCACAACCACAGCCATACTGTCAAACAAGTATTTTCCATCATATACGCATCTTATAAGTAATTTCATCTCCGTTCGATCGTCAATAAATTATCTTCACGATCATTAAACAAATCTATTTTTCCAAAACTCAAAATAATCCGGGGTATATTGTACACTGACAAAATCATTACTGGAAACATTTAGTCTTGAAATAGAGGAAGGAGAGAGAGAGAGAGAGAGAGAGAGAGAGAGAGAGAGAGAGAGAGAGAGAGAGAGAGAGACTGATCTCATTCAGCATTATGGTACGACCCTTGAGCACGAGGAGACGACCCTTCAGTACGACGGTCCAGCCTTTGGTCTAAACCATAAGGGTGAGGTTAAAAGGCCTGGTTATCATACCCCCAAGGGTCGCACCAGTGCTCAATGGGTCGTACCGTAGTGATCAGAGGGTCGTTCCGTCGTGCTCAAAGGGTCGTACCGTCGTGCTCACATGAGTTGGTGAGGAAGAGACATACAGTTCACAAAGATTTCCGATCATGGACGGTACACACCAGTACACACACCATGGCTGGAAAGAATAACTGGAAGAATTTGCAAAAAAGAATGAGGGTGACCCAAGATAACACATGTCAGGTTAAGAACTGTGACCCTCGTTGAAGACTTTTAGCACGCATATAACACGAGTAACACCATCGTTAACACAGTCTTAACACAAGACCAGAAATTTACATCACATAGATTCGTGATTTAACACCGCAGGTCCTAATTAACAACATCACGTGGTCCTGATTAACACAACATTGGTCCTGATTAACACCATATGGCTGTGAGGTCAAACACCACAGCGCGCTGTGAACTAACACCACAGAGTCTCACGTGACCTAACACCAGAGGATAGTTTCCTAACACCACGGGGCCAATACCTAACACCAGAGGGCTCTGCAACTTAACACCACAGCGTCGCGAACTTAACACCACAGAGGTCGAGACCTAACACCGCAGGGACCTGACCTGACCTAACGCCCGTAGGGCTCTGTGACCTAACTACACTGGCAGAGTCGTGACCTAACACCACCACAGGGGTCGTGACCTAACACCAAAGGGACCAGCGTAACACTAGGAGTTCAGCCACCGTTGGCAGAGAGACGGTTGGGGTCGGTTGGGGTTTGGGGAGGGGGGGGTCGGTGGACGGGGGTGGGGGGGGGGGGTAGCGTGGGTAGGGGGGTGAGGGGGGTTGCGTGGGGGGGGGGGGGGGGCGCCCGCCTGTTGTCCTCGATGATCCGGTCAGCTCGCGAACTATGCCGCCGCCGCCGCCGCCGCCGCCGACCCAAGCTTTTTCTGCCGCCAGCCGCTCTCCCACTCAGGTTTAAGCTGCGGCAGTGGTAAGGCCGAATTCCTCAAGCTGCGGCAGATAAAGCTGAATGCCTCAAGCTGGTAAGACTGAACGCCTCAAGCTGCGGCAGATAAAGCTAAATGACTCATGCTGATAAAGCTAACTAAATGCCTTAAGCTTCGGAAGATAAAGCTGAATGCCTCAAGCTGCGGGTATATAAAGCTGAATGCCTCAAGCTTCGGCAGATAAAGCTGAATGCCTCAAGCTGCGGGTATATAAAGCTGAATGCCTCAAGCTGCGGGTATATAAAGCTGAATGCCTCAAGCTGGTAAGACTGAATGTCTAAACTCAAATCAGATAAAGCGGAATGCCACAAAGCTGATAAGGCTAAACTCCTCAAGCTGCGGCTGTCAAAGCTGAATGCTTGAGGCCGGTAAAGCTTAATTCCTCAAGCCAACGAGTTGACACGGCTAAACCTCTCAAGCTGAGGTGCTGGTAAAGTTGAATCTTGGATGCTGAAGCGCTGATAAGGATCAACTCCTCAAGCTGTCGCTCTGGTCAAGCTGAATTTCTCAAGCTGTAGTTCTGGTCAAGCTGAATTTCTCAAGCTGTAGTTCTGGTCAAGCTGAATTTCTCAAGCTGTAGTTCTGGTCAAGCTGAATCTCTCAAGCTGTGGTGCTATTAAAGCTGAATTCTTCTCAAGCTGTGGTGCTGGTCAAGTTGAATTCCTCGAGATGAGATGCTAATGAGGCTAGATTCCTAAGGATGAAGTGCTGGTGAAGCTTAATTCCTCAGCTTGAGAGGCTGATGAAATTGAATTCCTCAAGCTGTCGTGCCGGTAAAGCTGAGTTCCTCAAGCTGAGGTGCCGGTAAAGCTGAGTTCCTCAAGCTGAGGTAGCTGGTAAAGCTGAGTTCCTCAAGCTGAGGTAGCTGGTAAAGCTGAGTTCCTCAAGCTGAGGTAGCTGGTAAAGCTGAGTTCCTCAAGCTGAGGTAGCTGGTAAAGCTGAGTTCCTCAAGCTGAGGTAGCTGGTAAAGCTGAGTTCCTCAAGCTGAGGTAGCTGGTAAAGCCAAATTTCCCCCAAAGCAGCAACTGTCAGAAAGCTGAAATCCTAAAGCTTCAGCGATAACAAAGCTTAAGTCCCCAGGCCACGACGATGTTACAACAGAAATTCTTGAAGTTACTGTTTTGCTAAGCTTGAATTCCTCTACCCGCGCTACGGGTCCAGCTGAATATTTTAAGCTGATGTCATATTTGAATTTACGACCTCAAATTGTGTTAAACTTCAACTGCCACGGTATCATTATATCATTATACTGACTATCAATAATTTGAAACAAATATTCAATTTAATTCAATGTGTACAGCACTATAATTATTACCATAATTTATGGTCGCTGAGCAACTCATTAAATTCAAAGATGGATAACTCTTAACAAATGTTTATATATTATATATATATATATATATATATATATATATATATATATATATATATATATATATATTGGCCAATATGTATCATGAATGGCACAATACACTCAATGATTCATATTCTCAACTTAAAGATTACTAAAATAAAATAAATAGATTACAAAACAGTTTACCAAGATACAACCAAAATAATTCGCAATAGCATCTTTCATAACCAATGGTTCGGTAATTAGTGCAAAACCATTGATGTTATTAATGAAGTTTCTGTGTCATTTTCAGTTTCACTGTGTCCCTATTATAACCAACTTCTATGAAAAATATATAAAGAGAAAATTTCAGGACAATATAGATTTTTTTTGATGAACTTTCAGCCATGAAGGAAACACCAGCAAGTCCACACGGTAATTATCCAATATCATCTTAATATGCAACAATAGCTAAAATCTTGATCGGTAAAGCAATTATATACATGACATGACAGTAATAATGGAGAGTATAGTATAAATAATGACCACCAGTTCCTGTGCTAAGTCATTATTCAAAAATGCCAAACTTGGAACGTAAACCAAATATAGTATAGTCTACCCTCTCTAAGATCAGCAAAAAAAAAAAAAAAAAATATGATAATTTTGGTCATTAGTTTTTGTACTCCAAAATAAAGCTATACGACTGAGAGCCAGTTTGTGTGTTTACAACCCAATTCAGAATTTTAATCTAAACTCTGATTGGAGAATTCGCTATCGTCTGGTCTGATGTTTAAGCAATACGGTAACCTAATCATCAAATGCCGATATGAAAAAAAACTTCCCATAGAAAATGGCAGCAGAAATTCCAGCGGGGGGGAAGGGGGCGCTCCCCCCCTGAGAAAACGTACGACGGGTCTGTGAATTCGATAGCGTAACTCAATCGTCCTGATTCGCTCCATCACCGTATATATAGGATGGCATGTGCGTTAGGAAGGCGACAGACCCGAGTGGCAAAACATTGTACAGAAAGATGCTGTAGCAGCGCCGCTCCCGCGAGACACCCACCCATCATGTAACCCAACCAGGCCCAACTTGAAGGATCCTTCCCCTCCCTCCCCTCTCCCCCTCCCCTCCCCTCTCCCCTCCTCGTCTTGTACCACCCACACATTCCCCCTCCCCCCTTCCCCCACCTTAAGGATCTTCGCATGTCCCAATATCACCGCCACATACCTGAAGGATTTCCCAGCGTCCTTTTGTCAACCGGTTCATGATGAACTGGTTCTTGTGTGTGGGGGAGGAGGAGGGTTCAGCCTTGCTACCAGCACCCGTTGAGGTGGAGGAAGAGGTGGTGGTGGGGGATGAAGACCTTGGCGACAATGGTGTCGTACGATTTGAAGCGTCCCTGTCGAAAATTATGCTTTCATTACGAGAAAACCAAAAATATTCATGAATTATTGTACGATATTAGCTCATAACCACAACAAATTTTGAAGGAAAAAAATTTTTTACAAACGATAACGACACACATTAAATTCTGACACAAACGCGGTTTGTAGAGGGTACTTAAACCTAAATGAAGTATCTAACTGTTGAAATAACAGACCAAGTTACACACCACATCACCTGAAGATCTGCACCAGTAACCATAATTAGGTTAAATTTCTACCCACCTTCATCCAAATTTTGGTTAACTTTGTAGCCTAAACCTAACCTAACCCTAATGTGATTGTATCTAACCTAACCTAATCTAACCCCACAAATAAAAAGTTTTCCAATCATTCAACCAGATTATAACAGTTCAACTCACCCCACTGGGAAGAGGGGCAGGGGGGGAGGGAGGAATCGTACGGTAGCTGATTAGCGAAGCAGGATACGCGAGCTAATCTTGACCAGATCAATCATCGAATCTGTTGATTCGCCAAACAAAAAGAAACTATTTGGATCGAACCGACAGCTATAGCAGCACTCCCTTGCTCCCACTGTTCGACCCCCGCCCGACCCCGGGGTCGGTCCATCACAAGCTCCTCGTCAATGGTATCTTGACCCAGCTTATCTTAAACAGCTTCAGTTACAAATCCCCCAGCTTAGCACCCCAGCTGCTTGTGGCCGGTTATGGTTTCACAGCTTACCACGCATATGATTTATAATGCTTCGCTGCTTCGCGTCTCGCACTGAGACGGGATTCGAATGGCTTCGGGTGTTTCATGTGATACTGTGAAACCGACTCGTCTTTCGCGCATACTTTACTCACGAACATATCATATCGAGTATACTTTTCTCCCTGTGTATATTTCCGTAGGAACTTCACAACCACGAGTTGAACGAACCAAGGAGGAGGCGGGCGAACCTACCTCGCTTGGATGATGATAAGAGAACTTGAGCGACGTCTAGCAAGGTGTCCGGGTTGGTAATCGCACCCTCTCAACCTGCTGACTCTCAGACCAACAGCAAGACCTCTGTGCCACCGCACTCACGCCGACTCTCTCTCTCTCTCTCTCTCTCTCTCTCTCTCTCTCTCTCTCTCTCTCTCTCTCTCTCTCTCTCTCTCGCCTGTGATCGTTCTACTATCAACTCCTTTCGTTATACGTTGGAGTCATGTGCAAAAAAAAAAAAAAAAAATAGGAACTTTAACCTTTTTACCACGCGGACATTTCAGTTCTATGGGCAGTGTTTCAACACCAGGAATCCAAATAATATGATGTGAAAGATTATGAAACTCATCAGCGACATATCAAAAAAAATCGAAAAGTACGAGACAATAGTTTTCGCCTTTTTGAATGTCATGAATTGTGTGTCACTCGGGTGTCATGAGGCCTCGGCCGGACATATCCTGGGAGGTGGGCATGGCCAGACATTAACCAGAGTTGGTCATGGCCAGGCATCAGCCAGAGTTGATCATGGCCATGCATTAACCAGAGATGTCATGGCCAGGCATTAGCCAGAGCTCGTCATGGCCAGGCATTAGCCAAAGCTGGTCATGGCCAGGCATTAAGCAGAGTTGGACATGGCCAGGCATTAACCAGAGTTTGTCTTGGCCAGGCATTAGCCAGAGTTGATCATTGCCGGACATTAACCAGAACTGGTCATGGCCAGGCAATAACCAGAGCTGGTCGTGAACAGGCATTAACCAGAAGTGGTCATGGCCAGGTAGGTATTAGCCAGAGTTGGTCATGGCTAGGCATTAACCAGAATTGGTCATGACCAGACATTAACCAGAATTGGTCATGACCAGACATTAACCAGAATTGGTCATGACCAGACATTAACCAGAATTGGTCATGACCAGGCATTAACCAGAATTGGTCATGGCCAGGCATTAACCAGAATTGGTCATGGCCAGGCATTAACCAGAGTTGGTCATGGCCAGACATTAGCCAGAGTTGGTCATGGCCAGACATTAGCCAGAGTTGGTCATAGCCAGACATTAGCCAGAGTTGGTCACGGCCAGGCATTAGCCAGAGTTGGTCATGGCCAGACATTAGCCAGAGTTGGTCACGGCCAGGCATTAGCCAGAGTTGATCATGGCCAGACATTAGCCAGAGTTGGTCATGGCCAGGCATTAACCAGAGTTGGTCATGGCCAGGCATTAACCAGAACTGGTCATGGCCAGGTAGGCATTAGCCAGAGCTGGTCATGACCCGGCATTAGCCTGAGCTGGTCATGACCAGGCATTAGCCAGAGTGGTCATGACCAGGCATTAGTCAGAGCTGGTCATGGCCAGGCATTAGCCATAGCTGGTCATGGCCAGGCATTAGCCTGAGTTGGCCATGGCCAGGCATTAACCAGAGTTAGTCTTGGCCAGGCATTAGCCTGAGTTGGCTATGGCCAGGCATTAACCAGAGTTGGTCATGGCCAGGTAGACATTAGCCTGAGTTGGCCACGGCCAGGCATTAGCCAGAGCTGGTCATGGCCGAGATAATGTCATCGATTACTTCCTGCAGACTAATATTATCTTCCCCTTATTGTGCCAGGCTCGGGGTTGGGGGGAAGAGGGTGTGAACAAGGGATTATGAGAAAGGGGGTGTGAGGAGGAGCGGGAAACGGGGGGGGGGGGGGGAACAGAGAGGATATATGAGGGAAGGTACCGAGGGGAAGGAGTGATGATGAAGGAAAGGGAGCGAGATGAGGGGGAGGGCAAGAATGGAGTAAGGGAGGGGGGCGTGGAGAGGGAGTGGGGGAGGAGTCATGAGGGAGACGGTGATGGAGGCGGGATGTGAGGGAACAGCTATGGCGGAGAACGTGAGCAGGGAAGTGAGGGATGGAGACATGAGGAAGGCGACACCTATGAGGAGCCGTAAGGGACGGGGTGTGTGCAAGGGACAGTGAGGAAGACACTGTGAGGCAGGACAAGTACGAGAAGAGGCGTGGAGGAGGAGGTGGAGGAGGAGGTGGAGGTGGTGGAGGCTTGAGGAAAAAGGTATGGAGGAGGGTCATGGGTGACGCGTCGTGCGAGGGGAGGCGTGGGTAAAGGGTCATGTGAGGGGAGGCGTGGGTGAAGGGTCTTACGAAGGAAGGCATGGGTGACGAGTCGTGTGATGGGGAAGCGTGTGTGAAGGGTCGTGTGAGGGAAGGCATGGGTGAAGGGTCGTGTGAGGGAAGGCATGGGTGAAGGGTCGTGTAAGGGGAGGCGTGGGTGAAGGGTCGAGTGAGGGAAGGTATGGGGGAAGGGTCGTGTGAAATAAGGCATAGTGAAGAGTCGTGTGAGGGAAGGCGCGTGTGAAGGGTCGTGTGAGGGAAGGCATAGGTGAAGGGTCATGTGAGGGGAGGCGTGGGTAAAGGGTCGTGTGAGGGGAGGTGTGGATGAAGGGAAGAATGGGTGAAGGGTCGTGTGAGGGAAGGCGTGGGAGTGGGGGGGGGATATGTGGGAAGAAGTGTGAAGCTGGAGGTATATGCAAGAAGGAAGGGGGGGAGGGGGATGGGTGGAAGGGGCATGTGGGTGGAGGGAAGCGAAAAATGTGGAGGTGGTGGGGGTGGGCAAGTGGGGTGGCGGAGGGGGGGGCATCATGATGGGGTGTGAGGGAGCGACAGGAGGAGGTCTGAGGCGACAAGAGTCAGGGAGGAAGGGAGGGGCGTGGGGAAGGTGTGCAGTGGAAGGGATTAGAGAGATGGAAAGGGTGGGAGAGGGGAAATGAAGTACAGTGAATGAGGAAGGGTGCGTGAGGAGGAGAGTGCGTACAGGAGGTATGGGGAAGGGAGTGTGGAGATGGGGATGAAAGGGAGGGAGCGTGTGGGAGGAAGTAAGGGAAGGAGCGTGTGGGAGGGAGGACAAGGTTGTGGAAGAGGGAGAATATATAGGAGAGGTTAAGGTAAAGGGTGTGAGGGAGAGTGCGTGCGACAGGGAGTGTTGAGAGGGACAGAAAGAGTGCGAGAGGGAAGGGATCGTAAGGGCAGTGGAGGTGGACATGAGGGAGGGGGTATGAGAGAGGAATGTGGTGGAGGAGGCGTGGGAAAGGGCTGTGATGGAGGGAACAAGAGGATGAGCTATGATGGAGGGGCCGTGGGGCAGGAGTGTGACGGAGGGAGTGTGCGCGAAGGCTGTGATGGAGGGGGAGTAGGGAGGGCTGTAATGGAGGGGGCGTGGGGTCGTGCTGTGATGGAGGGGGTGTGGAGGTGAGGGTTATGACGGAGGCGGCGTAGGGGAGGAAGATGGAGAGCGTGTGGAAAAGAGCGCGTCCGTGGAGAGGGCGTAAAGAAGCAGTGGCGAGGGGAGGGTGTGGGAAGGCAGGCACGGACAACGGAAGGGTCATGTGGGGAGGCAGTGAAGACGGAAAGGAAGGGAAGGGCCACGTGGGGAGGCACAGCTGGGAGGTGAACGGAGTGTGGGAGGCAGTTCGGAGAATGCAGGACCTGAGGAAGCTTCAGGAGATGAGTGTGGGGAGAGACGAGTCCTCGTAAGACATACGTGATGGGGAAGAGTTCAAGGAGAGTCAGGGGTAGATGAGTGGGCCAGGGTGCGAGACTGCACGGTGAGAGGTGCAGGTCATGGAGAGTTGACGGAATGGGCGTGGTAAACTCTGGACAGGGGATATAAGGCAGTGTTGGAAAATGAGGGAAAATACACAGCCAAGATCCTTCATCGCCTTGTAAACACCGTCTACAAAATCGCACCAACACTTCCCCAGTGCAGCTATAAACACATGAGGTGTGCCAAGCGTCGCACCACGTCGAGAAGGACGTCCCAGATGTTTATGATGTTGCGTCTGCAGTTCACGGATGGCGCCAAGTCTGTAACTTCTAGGAAGACCTTAAGTCTTCAGCGAAGCCGGGCTGTGGAAGACTTAACGCCAGTATTACCAGTTAATCAGCAGAGCTATTCAGCCATAACCTACTGGCAGGAAACGCTCGACAATCAACTGACGCTATTCACACGTCCGACTGACGTGATCAACCATCACAAGAATACGACGGAGGCAGCCCCTAAGTAACCCAAAGGAACTAAACAATCCATGTCCCCAGACTCTGCTCATAATACTCCATCAGAAGAACCCTAGTGCCTTCCCCTCAACCCCCTCCGGCGAGCCTCACGTCTCCAAAGCAATAGGACCAGCCTTTGGGCGATGGAGAACCAAACAGCACCATTAACTAAGAGGTAGTCACTTAATATCCTATTTCTCTCACTCTGCACCAGAATCCTCAGTCACCCGACCTAGCACAGAGCCCCAGGGAGCCTCGCCCAGCACTGTGGGGTGGGAAACCAGCTACAGCCAGGACTGAACGAAGCTCAACAAGCATGAGTGATCGAGAGTTTAAAACTCCTTGCCCTATAAGCCCCCCTGACGTCCCCTTCAGAAACCCAAGTTTCTCTGCCTTAGATACCGTACAAGAGGATCCTGGTGCCTTGCCAAAAGACCTAATTAGAGACTCCAGACTCCTTCCCGTAAGGCTCCATGAATCCAAGTCTCCTGCCCAGATACAAATATTAGATCCCAAGGTATACACTATGGTAACCTGCGTAAAATACCCCCATGAATGGCCCAGGTGTTCTATCTCCCAGAGGGCGCTGGGTCGTCTCAGGCCGGGCCCCACGCACGACCAACAAGCATCAACAACAAGAGGAGCGCGGGCGGGCAGTAGTGAGGGGCTGCGCTCCCTCGACGAGTGCCCTCCAGGCCTCAAGTGCCACACTCCTCCACATTTTCCACGGCTCCGAGTGCCACAATTACCTCGGCCGCACATCGATTTATACGTGGCTTCCCAAGGCCCGGCACCACCTCCATGTTTGGCCAGCCACAGGGGCGCCAACCTCCTGCTGGGGAGGTCGTACCAGCCAGGGTTACCATCTTCCTGCAGGGAGGTTATACCAGCCTGGTTACCAACCCTACCTGGGAGATCATACGAGCCAGGGTGACCATCCTCTGCTGGGAGGTCATACCCGCCGGCCTTACCAAGTTACACCAACCAAGGTTACCAACCTCCTTAATAGCTCATACCAGCTAGGGTTACCAAACTCCTGCTGAAAAGGTCATACAGCCACTGTTACCAACCTCCTGCTGGGATCATATCAGCCAGGGTTACCAACCTCCTGCTGAGGAGGTCATACAGCCATGGTTACCAACCTCCTGCTGGGAGGTCATACCAGCCAGGGTTACCAACCTCCTACTGAGAGGTCATACAAGCAAGGGTTACCAACCTCCTATTGAGGAGTTCATATCAGTCAGGGTTAAGAACCTCCAACTAAAGAGGTCATAAATGGCTGGGTTAACAACCTTCTGCTATGATTACAAGGGCAGGATAGATAACAGAAGACCTGACAGTTCACAGCAAGGCTGTAAGCCATCATCATTTCATGACAAAGACAGGAGAATAAATATAAAGGCACCCCTCCCCCCACCACCACACATCTCAGCTCAATATCCAGTGGGAAAAACTGAAAAGGAATATCATACAGTAGAGAAAGAATCTACTGCCATGGAAATTTAATACGAAAGTGTGAGCAGAAAATTTCCCTACCCTTAATGAAGTGGGTTTCTTCTAGGAGGAGGCTCAAGTAAGAAACAGAAAAATTAAGTTATGTTTAGGGTAACTTTAAAAGTTTACTCCCTGAAACAGATCTGTTTACTAATAACATATATAAAAAACACTTATGTCTAGCCCTGATATGATGGTATTCATAGTCTTGGCATTTACTAACTCTGGTGGTAATTTATTCCTACGTTCTAAAACCATACTCTTGCCCATATTCCAATTACAATTCTTTCCTTTTACTTTCATGTCATCATTTCCAATTCCTAGCATGTTGTGAGCTTTTATCAGAGTGTTGATTTATGTCAAAGCATTTTCTTCATAAGGTTTGGGCAACTATTAATTAAACTTCTCTTCTCTGAATTCGTTCTTGTTTTTCTTCATCTTTAATCAATTCTAGAGACTAAAATTGGACAGTGTATTCTGAAGGAGGTCTGACAGACCCGGGTGTTATAAAGAGAGAGTACTGTAGACTTCATGTTGCGGTTTGTATTTCTTGCTACGAAACCTAACCTACTGCTGTATTCATCATGAGCATCTATAAATCATTTCTTATATTTCTGATCATTACTGATAAACTATTCCTGACTTTTTCTTTTTTTCTTACAATGATTAAACTAATTAAAGTTTTTGGTCTCCTGTGGGTTGTGGAGGGAAAGGTCACACCATCTAAGATTACCAATCTCTTACTGGGGAAGCTATAACACTCAGGTTTACAAACCTCCTCCTCGGTTGGTCACATCAGTCAGGTTTTTCAGCTTCCTTTGGGTAGGCCATATCAATTTGGGTTACCAACCTCCATTTGGAGAGGTTAAACCATCTATAATTAGCAACCTCTTTCCAAATATGTAATACCACCAAAGTGGTGAAGGGCTTCAGTACTCTAAACATCAAATTAATATACTGTAAAACTTATTTCGGGATGACTCATACCAAATAATCAAGAAGTATATTCATACATGTACTAATTATAATGATAAATATCACAAATGACTGGCTGAAAACACAATATAGACCTCAACCCCAATTCAACATGATAAAGGCCACCAATACTGAGATCTTCAAGAAAATCAACACTAAAGGTGGTGAAGAACTTCAATGACAAACACTAAATTAATATAGTCTAAAGTTACTTGGGGGTGACACACAGTGAATAATCATGAAGTATATTCATGCATGGCATGTACTGATTTTAATGTTGAATTTGACAAATGATTGGCTGAAAAACAACACACAGACCCCTGATTCGTATTTAACATGATACAGATCACCAATACCGAGATTTTCAAGACAATCAGGGTTTTGAACAAAAGTGGCCAAAAAAACCTCCAGATCTTTAAGTATCTTTCAAGCAAAAAATCTGTTTCGAAAATAAAAAAATATCAATGAAAAGCTTCATTATCTTAATCATTATCCTAATTTCCCAAAAATAATACCTAGGCACAAGAGACTGAAGAATTCAGAAATTACTAGGATATAGAATTATTTCTGTACCTAATAAGATAGCTCCTTAGAAAATAAAGGTACAACCTTGTCATGTATGATAATGAGCACCTGTAATTAGATTTTTAAGAAAACCTGTGTTCTGAACAAACATGGACAAAAATGATGGCAGGAGCAGTTTAGGGTATTCTAAAGGCCAAAGAGTCATTCAAAACTAGA
Source organism: Panulirus ornatus (assembly GCF_036320965.1). Lineage (NCBI taxonomy): Eukaryota > Metazoa > Arthropoda > Malacostraca > Decapoda > Palinuridae > Panulirus > Panulirus ornatus. Next base: position 52,881,328 of record NC_092225.1, read on the forward strand.
AAAATAATGCAGTGAAAGGCTTTATCACACTAAAGGTCACAAAGTCATCTCTAAACTAGAAAAATAATGCAATGAATTGCTTTACCTCCTTAAGTAATAATCAAATATTCACTAAAATGATACCTATATATGACAGACAGGGAATAGTTTAAAAACATATGCAATATTGTAACTGCTATGATGTTTGATACCATACCTGATTACCCAAAAAGACAAGTCAGAACTCAGATCTTTAGCTCTGAGCACAAATTGCAAAAAAAACACGGAGCACAGTTAAAGATACTTTTCAAGCAAAAGTATTTTTCCCTAAACCTAGAAAATAGAATAATGAACTTATAAAAGAGGTCAGACAGACCAGAGTGTTATAAAGAGAGTCCTGTACCCTATTTTTAGAGCTTATATTTCTTGCTATAAAACCTTACCTAATGCTGCATTCATTATGAGCAACTAGACATCATTTTTCATATTTCTATTCATTACTGATGAATCACTCAACTTTTTTCCTTCCAATGATTATTCTAATTAGGGTTTCTGGTCTGGAGAGTCATCGAGGGTTACCAATCTCATATTGGGGAAGTCTTGCATCAAGTTTCTCAGCCTTCTGCTGGGAAGGCCATATCAGTCTGGGCTACTAACACCCATCTGGAGACACTATACCATTTATGGTTACCAACCTCTTACCATGAATCATACCACCATTGTGGTGAAGGACTTCAGTACTTTAAACTTTGAATTAATAGCATCCAAAAGTTACTTGGGGATGACACATAGTGAATAATCAAGAAGTTTATTCATGCATGTACTGATTATAATGCTATCATAACTGAGTGGGTGAAAAACAATACATAGACCACTAATCCCTATTCAGCATAATGCAGATCACCGATACTGAGATTTTCAAGGAAATCAAGGTTCTAAAAAAAATGGACAAAAGAATCCCAGATATCTGGGACATCTTTCAAGTATAAATCAGTTTTCTTTGAAATCAGGAAATAACAATGAAGTCTCATTATCTTAATGATTACCCTAATATCTCAAAATTATTACAAGACATGAGAGACTGAATAATTCAGCAATAAACAAACAAATGAGTATTTTAACACCTAATACCAGAGCTACTTATTAAGCACTTGTAATTAGATTAAGAAAACCTATGTTCTGAACAAACATGGACAAAAACCAAAGTTGATAACAGTTTAATGTATTTCAAAGAAGAGAAAGATGCTTAAAAACTAGAAAAATAATATAACGAAAGGCTTTATCACCTTAAATACGAACTCTATATTCTCTAAAATGATACCTATAAAAACAGATAAATATTAAAAAATTCATTCAAAAGTGTAATTACTATGATTTTTGATATCATAAATGATTACCCAAAAATAGTAAATTTCATATTTATGGTTCTAAATACATATTGCAAAGCATACTGGATATAATTAAAAGTATTTTTCAAGCCAAAAATATTGTTTTAAGAATGGAAAATAACATAATGAAGAGCTTCAACACCTTAAATATAAACCAGCAATCCTCTAAAGTATCACCTAAGTATGAAGGATAAAGAACTAATAAGAAATATGAAAAAGTCAGTTATCAAAACTTTTAAACTGACAGTATTAGCAGCTTCATTACCTTATATATTTCTGAATATCCACTAAAGTATTAGTTGGAGATAACAGGTAGCAAATGATTAATAATTCTATCATCGGTATTAGAAAATATCGCCTGTATTTCGTAGAAAGTGACTAACAGGGGCAGTAGCAAAGAGACTGGAAATCTTACCATCCAGTACTAATTTCCAAAAGAAGGAACAGAGGATACAGCCAAATGAGGATCCTTTTTCCTCTAAGGCTCAGTCACGTTCTGGATGCTACCTCAATCACACAGGAAATAGTGAACGTTTAAGAAAAAATAGTGAAATAGTTGAAATAGTTTGGCCATATGAATGGAATGAGTTAGGAAAGATTAACAAAGAGGATATATGTGTTAGAGGTGGAGGAAACAAGGAGAAGCGGGAGACCAAATTGGAGGTGGTAGGATAGGTTGAAAAAGATTTTGAGTGATCAAGGCCTCAACATACAGGAGGGTGAAAGGTGTGTGAGGAATAGAACGAATTAGAACAATGTGGTATACCAGGGTCGACTGAACCAAAGCATGTGAAGGTCTGTTGGGCCTGGATGTGGACAGGGAGCTGTGGTTTCAGTGCATTACACATGACAGCTGGAGACTGAGTGTGAATGAATATGGCCTTTTGTCTTTTCCTGGCGCTACCTCACTGAAGGGGGGATGCTATTTCCTGTGTGGCGGGGTAGTTACAGAAATGGATGAAGGCAAGCAAGTATGAATAGGTACATGTGTATACGTGAATATGTCTGTGTATGTATATGTATATGTTGATATGTATATGTGTGTATATGTGTGTGTACGGGCATTTATGTGTATATATGTGCATATGAGTGGATGGGCCATTCTTTGTCTGTTTTCTGGCACTAACTCACTAACACGGGAAGCAGCAATTAAGTATTAAAAATATATAATCCCTGGGGCTAGGGGAGAAAGACTACTGCCCATGAATTCCTCGAGTGTCATAGAGTGCGACTAAAAGGGGTTAGAGCAGAGGGCTGGAAATCCTCCCCTCAAGTTTTACTTTTCCAATAATGGCATGAAATACCAGCAATAGGATATTTATATCAAAAAGCACTTTTTGATTTAAAATGGAGAGTGAAAGTATAAAGGGCTCAATATATAATGATTTAAAACCAGTTAAACTATTAACTGCATGTAAAAATACCCAGGAAGTGTAATAAAGCATGTGATTGATACACTGGTTGACAATACAATTAGCCAAAATAGCAACATTTAGACCCTGGACTCTTATGTAGCATGTTGAGAGCATACATAAAGAGGTTATAGAGAAATCTTGAAACAAAGAAACTTGCAAACAATAGTTTAGGGCATTTTGTTTTTGGAAAAAATATTTATTGGGAAAAAAAGTGTTAAGGGCTTTGGTAGCATAAATTCAAATCTTGTATTCTCTAAATATCATATGGGGAAATAGCAAACATGCTATACAGAAATAAAATCGAAACTGATCATCCACTCACTGGCATAAAACACATCTAACCACAATCCTCATTCTGCATGATATAAGTAACACCAATGATGAGACTTCACAGAAATCTAAGTGTCAAAAAAAGACCTAAAATGCAGATAGCAATTCAGGCGATTTTTTTTGACAGAAAAAATTAAAAATGATCACCCATAGTATGAATTGTCCATTACCTTGAATATTAAGCTGCTACTCTCTAAAATTTTACCTAGAGAAATAAGAAATGTATTTGATCTTGCAATCAACACAATGGTGAATAACAGAATCAATTTGTAGAAAAGATATATCTATACCCCATGCTCTTTTTATTCAATTCAATGAATACTGAAGAACCTATAACAAGACTTAAAGAAATTCTAACAGAAAAACAAATGTTGAGATACAACTGAATCTTTTATGGTGATTGGTTGTTCTTACTTGGAAGATGTTAACCTCCTATCCTCTTTATATTGACCTAAGGATGACAGGTACTAGAAGCTACAAAAAAAAAAAAATGAAAATTATAATCATTCACAGCTACAATTCATAACATGAAAAATAAGCCAAAAAGCAATATCTACACTGTCAAGTCTTGTTTAGGAAGACAATTAGCACTTTCATGACATTCTAAAGAAAATCTAAGGTTTGAATAGAAAAGAATTATAATAAATGCATGTAATGCCAGTGGTACAGGGTACTCTTTTAATATGGCATACGAATTGAAGGGCTTCTTTGCCATAAACAATCTCATATCCTTCAGAAATTTAAATGAGAATAACAGGTACTGAAAATTAATCAATAAATCAAAACTGGTAATTATTTCATGGTTAACCAAAAAGCAACATTCAGAGTTCCAATTCTTTTTAATTATAATAAGATTCTCAAGAAAATCTGTTTTGAAAAAAGTGGCCAAAAATGTAGCAGGTTCAGGATATATTTTTTCAGTCCAATAATGGAATCTTTTAAAATTGAAAAATTATGTTATGAAGGGCTATTGTTTTTAGAAAAAAGGTTAAGTCAAAATGACCTGCAGTAAAATTGGAAACTGACTGAATTGTCAATTACTTACCAATTAATTCATTCATCATATTTGAAATAAATCACCTACATAAAAAATATTAAAAGTTCTAATTTGCCAAAAAGCATCATTTAGGCCATAGGCTCTTAAGTCAGCATGAACATTAGCACTTAACAATGGGATTTCAATTAAAGATATAGCACATCTTTAAGCCAAAATATATCTAAAGATTGGAAAGAGATAACACAGATCTGAAGGTTCCCAAAAGATTAAACCGAACATTCTCTTGAAATTTCTCTTGCATGACAATTATTAAACACTAAAGAATATATGAAAATTGGTCATTTCAATGGTTTGCAATACATATAAAGAAAAACTACCTATAGACCTCAGATTCTTATTTAGTTCCTTATCTCCAGTGATGAGAGATTTTAAAAAATTTTACTTCTGAAAAATGCATTTGGACTAATAAGTTGTCTCTCCCCATATGCCTTCCCTCCCACAGCATGAACCCCCACAGAACATCCCTCCCACAGTGTGTATTCCCACAGGGTGTCACTCCCACAGTGTTTCATCGAACATTTCAAAAAGCTTCTCTCACTGAGGTCGTGTGTTATGAGAGGGTTACATCCATCTATCTAGCTGGCGTCCTATTGAATGAGTGTCCCTTGGTCGGGCATCCCTCTAATCCAGTGTCCCTTGGCCTGGCATTCCTATGGTCCGCTGTCTCTTTGCAGGGCATTCCTCTGGTAGAGCATCCCTTGGCTGGATGCTGCTCTGGCAGTCCCTTGGTTGGATGTTCATCTGGCCATTCTCTATCACATAATTTGTTCAAACTTTTGTATGCAGTTCACATTCACTACTCATAACTCGAAGTGAATTCCATTCATTCACTACTCTCATACTACAAATACTTTTGATCGAGTAAGTAACGTAAGGGTAAGAGAGATGTGTGGAAATAAAAAGAGCGTGGTTGAGAGAGCAGAAGAGGGTTTTTGAAATGGTTTGGGCACATGGAGAGAATGAGTGAGGAGAGATTGACCAAGAGGATATATGTGTCGGTGGTGGAGGGAACGAGGAGAAGAGGGAGACCAAATTGGAGGTGGAAAGATGGAGTGAAAAAGATTTTGTGTGATCGGGGCCTGAACATGCAGGAGGGTGAAAGGAGGGCAAGGAATAGAGTGAATTGGAGTCATGTGGTATACAGGGGTTGACGTGCTGTCAGTGGATTGAATCAAGGCATGTGAAGCGTCTGGGGTAAACCATGGAAAGCTGTGTAGGTATGTATATTTGCGTGTGTGGACGTGTGTATGTACATGTGTATGGGGGGGGGGGGGGTTGGGCCATTTCTTTCGTCTGTTTCCTTGCGCTACCTCGCAAACGCGGGAGACAGCGACAAAGTATAAAAAAAAAAAAAAAAAAAAAAAAAATTTATACATAATTTATACATAATTTATACATAATTTATACATAATTTTCTTCCTTAATTTCATGTTGTGGCCTATGGTTGTTTTATTCCAGCATCTTTGGAAAACTGTTCACCACAACATAGTGGTTGAAAAGCTTTAGAGGTTTTGATCAAGTCGCTCCTCTCTCTTACAAGGTGAACAATATTAAATCCTATAGCCTTTTCCAGTACCTCATCTCTTAATTCCGGTACCAACTTTGATGTCCTCCTTCGGACTTTCTGCAACTGATCTTTGTGTTCTCAGTGTGCGGTACCGAAACTTGAGAAGCATGTTCTAGTTTTGGCTTAACTTACAATTGAACAGCCTGCCGAATTTTTCCTTATCCATATAAGTGAATGACTTTGTTTCCATTCCTATTCTCCTAATGTGGGACTCTGAGAACAGGTTACTTGATACGCCAAAGTCCCTCTCACACATATTCCAGCAGCTTATTTCCTGCTAGATGATATTCCTAGTGAGGTCTTCTTTCACTGTGTTCTACTTCATGTATTGAACTTCATCAACCAGGCACCAAACCGACTTTGGAGGTTGTCTAGGTCTGCTTGTGCAATCTTTTTAATTCTATTTTACCTCCTTCTTGACTAGCATCAACTGTAAATGTATTCAGGCCTGAGTCCAATCTTAGAGGCTAGTCATTCACAAATATCAAGAAAAGCAAAGGTCCCAAGTCAGAATGCTACTCTAAGAGTAACTATATTTCGAGAAGCTTACTACGATAATCATCTGCCATCGGAGAAGTTCCTGGCTCTTTACCAATATGGTGATGTGATTCAGCCATTAAATGCTTTCCGGCAGTCCAGACAAACACCAAACCTTCTATGTCCTCTAAATACAGAGCCCACTCTCTCGTACAAATATATGTTTCACCTTTCCTTGAAATGACCTTAACACTAAGGAACATATAGTTTCTCCTTGGCAGGAAGTCATCCATTTGCATTCTGATGTTCTTCTCCCTGATAAACCACTGTTGTATTTGGCGGCAATCTGCTTTAAAATCAGTTTCAAATAATGGGGTTCAAATCCAGATGATGTACAATGTGCATCAACTTTATTTATAATCATGACGCTAACAGGTGTGTCGAGCTCATCTTAAATTTCATTATTTATTGATTACGATCTGCATAAAAGCAGGCTTTAGGTATGACAATTTAAGCTTTACTCCCTAAATCTATAAGGTAAAAACCCATAATACAAGTCACAGGTGTGTACTAGAGAACTATTAAGGATGATCTATAAGTTTCTTTCCTCTGACCTAATAAATACGTTATCATGATTTATGGAAGTTGGTGGTCGGCCTGTATGACAGAAGACTAACACACAAACGCTCTCTTCATTACCATGACTTATGTAGGTACCGAGGGAAACAAAAGTCTGCCTCCACCACTGCTGTGCCACCCTTGAGCACGACGATACGACCCTGGTGGTCAAAAGCCAGGTCGTCTCACCCAAGGTCGTCGTGTCGTGCTGGTTATCCTGTTATGCTCAAGTTCCGTACTGTCGTGTTCAAGGGTCGCACCGTCGTGCTCAAGGATCGTAATGTCGTTTAAAAGGGTCGCACCGCCGTGCTCAACTGTCGTACTTTCGTGTTCAAGGGTCGTACTGTCGTGTTCAAGGGTTGTTTTGTCGTGCTCATGGGTCGTACCATCGTGTTCGAGGGTCGGACCGTCGTGCTCAAGGGTCGTACCATCGTGTTCGAGGGTCGGACCGTCGTGCTCAAGGTTCGTACTGTCGTGTTCAAGGGTCGGACCGTCGAGCTTTAGGGTCGTACAGTCGTGCTCAAGGGTCGCACCGTCGTGCTCAAGAGATTAATCGAAATCCAACAATGGCGACTAAAGGTCACAAGTGCAGACGTTCAGCACTGAACTCCCAGCCTTCCAGCCTGAGGCGAAGATCAATAAAATGAGTAATCTGACCACACGACTGATCAATAACCGTCATGATTTGGCAAAATCCTCGCCGGCCGGAGAGAGAGAGAGAAAAAAAAGAGCGCTCTGGCTTTTAGCGTAGGTTCGAGCGGGCGAAAACGTGATTCGGGTTTATCTTGAAGGATGACCCTGGAGAAAGAGAGAGAGAGAGAGAGAGAGAGAGAGAGAGAGAGAGAGAGAGAGAGAGAGAGAGAGAGAGAGAGGGGGGGGAGGAAAAAAGTTTGAAGCACATCCAACGCTAACGAACCAACGCCTGCCTTCGAACAGTGACGTTAGCCAGAGAAACATTAAATGCGATACAGTGGGATTCCGAGCCATCTTTGAACCGTGAGCTGTGGGTTCAATAAATTCAATAATCTTATGGAAATCATATGAAAATCTGACAGGATCAGCTAAATTTAATGATAGAACATTGCAGTCTGTGAATACAATGTGAGTGATTTAACAGAGACGTATTTACATAGGTTCAGCGGAGATGAGGTTCGTGGTAGAGGTTTGGCTCCAACCTTGAACAAAAGACAATATAAAGCAGGACTTGTGATCTCACAGTAAATGGTTAGGATTCTGGACATATATCTGGATGTGTGATTCAACTCGCTCTCGGAACACGACCGGAGGAGGATCGATAAAAGTCATGGCTTCCACCCTCCTCATCAAACACAAGAATGTTTTACCCAAGTTAGGCGTCACAAATTTTCTAGTTCTTCTAGATGCAGCACACCAGACACTACCTTCTTCACCCTGCCCATTGAACTGGGCGGAGGCAGACTCGCCAAACTTGTTATAATCCTTTAATAATAATGGAATTGTAACATCAGCAACTGTCAGTGTGGTTATATGTCAGGATTTAATAGCTATCCAATTCTGCCGAGTGATCATGAAGCCAGAATTATAACATTGAACGTAAGTGCATAATATCTACATAGAACAGAGTGGTTTTCTTAGGGCATATCGATGATCCGGCAGTGTTTATGCGATGAGAACAATCTTAGCATTATGTAAAAATGTGTGTTAAAATGTGTACTCTCGCAGGTTAACACTCCACATAGTTTTCATATTCTTCAAAATATAATATCCACAGATAAAGATATATAAGATTAACATACAAATATTATTTAGTCCGAAAATTCCTATATGAAGCAATCTTGTGTAAGAATCTTACGTCAGTGAATCACTTCTGGCGAGGATATACTCCTGTCTGGACATAAGAAATTAAGAGGAAAACATTTTAAGCTCCTCCCGGACGCTTGGCGCTCTTGGGCTGTTTGCTAGCGGACACGTAAGGGCTGTTGAGTGATCAGGGCCTCCAAGTGCTCGTCCCGGAGCAAGAAGGGACTATGTCCATTACGATGAGGTGAATGACGTTCACACATTGTCAACCTTAGCCAACGCCTCTCCCTGAGTTGATCCCTCTCCCTGTAGCTCTTACGTCTACTAGGTTCACCCCTCATTCTCATCTTCCCCTTACATCCGTTATTCTTTCTCCTTCATCCTGACCTCCTCTTCCTCCGTTCCAATTTCTCCTGATTTTTCATCTCGTTTTCCTCATTCTCCATTGCCGGCCCCTTGTTCCCTCGCAGAGCCCGGGGCCAGCCAGCGCCTCAGGGCTGCCACCTCGACAACTGAAGACCATAACCGAAAGAGTGACGTGGTCAAGGGGCCGCTGGCCTTGTAGGAGGAGGGGCAGGGCTGGGGGGGATGGGGGTGAGGGGGAGGGGGCTAGTGCTCGGGCAAGGGACGTCGGTGGAGGGGGGGTGTGGACAAAGGGGGTAGAGGAGCCGTCCGTCGAGAACAACACAGTTGGAGAATTAGCCTCCTCCGGGAGCCCAGTTCTCGACGAAGAGAACATCGATGCTTCACCATGTTTTTTAACCCCTGGGGCGAGAGGCTGAGGAGGCCATGGGGGCCGTGGAGTGGCATGGCCCGTCCACTGGAGAGGCCCGGGACTGAATGTGAGCAGCTAATTACTGTCGAGTTCTTACTTTTTCCAAACGAGTGAGCGTGGAGAGGGGGCTGGAAGAGTGGCAGGAGTGGGCAGTGGGGGGCGGGGCGCAGGGAGAGGAGGACTAGCCAAAAAAATTTCGAGAAGAGGTAAGCAGGAGTGGGGTTAGCAAGTGGGGGAAGACAACGAAGAGTAGGGAAGCAGAGGGAATTACTGGAACTGTGTGAGTGAAGGAGAAGGGGCCGATGGAGTGCGGGGTCTCGGGCACAAGTTGATGAGGGAGGACAGATAAGGAGTGGAGCTGCAAGGGTGAATTAATCAAGAAAATTTGAGGGAGGGGGAAACGTGGAATGTGAGCAGTGCTAATGAAAAGCGCGGGAGCCGGGTGCATTAATAACCACGGGGAAACAGGAAGGGAGAGAGAGAGTGGAATACGTGGTGACGTAAATGACACAAGACGGTACTGAAGGGGGGGAGGAAAAACGAGCCAAGAAAGGAAACAAAACGAAGAGCGTAACAGTTGAAATGGAAGTCATGACAGTCAGGGAGGTAATAAGAATTATTCGATTAACAATGACGATATGATCTTTTAATTATGGTGAACCTAGACCTTGACCTCACCCCTCAAGTTGTCTGGTCATGAGGCTAACCACCGTACCCAAAAAAGGTCGTGCTTTAAGGCCGTACCGTCGTGCTTAAAGAGCTCAAGCTACCGTGCTCAAGGATGTTCAATCATTACTGCTGGCGAGTACCCAGCCAGCCACACAAACACACACACACACCCCGACTCATCAGAGTAAACATTGTACTGCCAAACCTGAGCATCATGGTCACCACTACCTCCCTTACTGCTACCGTGTTCACATCACGTAGCCGTGGAACTTGGTCGCCAACCTTCTAGAAACAGCGACGTAAACAGGAGAGAAAAAAAATCTTAAACGGCGGGGCGGGGGGTTTACACAAGGAATAGCCGATGTTGTAACAGTCCGGAAAACTGCAGAACCCGATCACCCAATTTTCACCATGTATCACTTCGATGAAATCGGTCATACCGATATCAAAATAATCCACAGATAAACATGAATCCACTGCAGCAAAGGCATCACCGACCAAGGAAGGATCAAAACAAGCCCTAATAACCGCTCTCCGTACATACCAACCCTCCCTCCCTCCCGCTGTTCTCACTCTCTAACTCCACGTTCCTGCACACTTACTGACTATTACATTCACAAGATATCAGTGAGGCTCAGCTCCCACCAACTGGCTAGCCCTTATAGTTAAGCATGCAAGGGCTGTGTAGTGTGTATAAACGCTGAGGTTCAAGCTATCTACTATACTGCACATTGGAAGACATTGTAAGCTTATGTAATTTTGACGTATACCCTCGAAGTACAATGCCCAGCCAGACTTTCAGCCTATTCATATTTTTTTTTTCTACATGAACTTTTTTTTTTTGTTACAAGCTAAACAAAATACAGTACGAACAAGCATTTCCTTCCGAATGTTCATCTATATATTAATCTAGGAATGGCGTCCCATAAACTTCAGCTCTGTCTTTTATCCCTGGTTTCTCAGAAGTGTCCTGTAAATACAACTGCCCTCACTCTGCGGATAAAGTAGCGTAAGCGCTGCGGATAATGATGTAGAGTTGATATAAAGTAGCGTAACAATGCGATATACAGTCAAGTAGCGTAGCAATGCGGATAATGATGTAAAGAGAAAGAAGCGTAGCAATGCGGATAATGATGTAGAGTTGATGTAAAGTAGCGTAACAATGCGATATACAGTCAAGTAGCGTAGCAATGCGGATAATGATGTAGAGTTGATGTAAAGTAGCGTAACAATGCGATATAGAGTCAAATAGCGTAGCAATGCGGATAATGATGTAAAGAGAAAGAAGCGTAGCAATGCGGATAATGATGTAGAGTTAAGATAAAGTAGCGTAGCAATGCGGATAATGATGTAGAGTTAAGATTAAGTAGCGTAGCAATGCGGATAATGATGTAGAGTTAAGATAAAGTAGCGTAGCAATGCAGATAATGATACAGAGTTAAGATAAAGTAGCGTAGCAATGCAGATAATGATGTAGAGTTAAGATAAAGTAGCGTAGCAATGCAGATAATGATACAGAGTTAAGATGAAGTAGCGTAGCAACGCGGATAATGATGTAGAGTAAGATAAAGTAGCGTAGCTCACATAAAGGAGGGATCCGGGACACTGCAATATACCCTTGACACAAGAAACAGAACAGCCACTTCACCACACTTGTTCACTGTCCAGTTCAACCTTCCCAGCTGCATTTTCTTTGTCTTTTATGTTGTTTTTCCTCCTGTCAACTCTAATTGGCTGCATTAAGGAATAAAAAACACAATGACCTTTCTACATATGCAGGATCACGAACGCCGGGGTCTTGGAGGGGGGAGAGGCTGACTCTCGTCTCGCTGCTTGTCTGTCTGTCTGTTTGTGAGTGTATTTAGGTCAGCTAATTTCTTTCTTCTTTATTTTATAAATGATTCGACGTCTCAGCCACGCACCTTTAATTAAAACCATGAGCACGACGGTAGGACTCTTGGGTATGATGGCTTGGCTTTTTCAACCCAATACTATAAAATGAGTTCAGAGATTAAGCCATCAACTCATACGCTATATATACCCATACGCTACGCAGCTTCGCGTTCAAGGGGAATAATTCTTACATCAATTTAGAGTGTTTTCTTTATTTCTTGAGTTTCTCAGCAAACGAGTGCCTACACTTATTACTGCCATCTAAACCCCTCTAGGAAGACGAAGCTTTGAAATTTCGTATTGAACTTGGTTCGGCAACACTTGTATGTAAACAGAGCGCCTATCTGCTCGAAAAGGTTAAACTTCCTCGCTGCAGTGAGTGAATTCGCGTAGGGTCCGAGTCAAGGATGTGTGTTGTCACTGTGGTTGTTTAATCTGTTTAACTAAGGACGGGGTGGTGAAGGAGGGGTGTGGGGGTAAATGCAAGGGTCTTCAGAGCAAGGGGCAGGGTCTGCGGTATGTAGTGGCGGCGGCATAGGAAGCGCATCCGTTGCTATTTGCAGATGACACAGCTTTGTTGGAGGACTCCAAAGGACACCTCCAGACGCTGGTGATAGGTTTATTGGGAGACTTTGTGCGAGAATGATGTTGTGGATAAATGTAAAACTAAGGAAGGTAATGAGGTGCAGCAGGGGAGGGTGGGGGGGTGGGGGGAGGGTGATGATACAGTATAATTTGAGTGTACGTTTGAATGAGGAGGGCCTGGATGTGGAGACCTTTAGCTAATTGAGAGTGGACGTGACAGAGGATCGAACTGTGGGGGATGAAGCGAGTGTTCGAACGGGTGGGAGAGGAGTCTAAAGTCCCTGAGTGTATTAAGGAGCGTGTGTTTGTGTTGGAAAACATGGCGTGTCAGAAGGTACAGTCGTCCCAACAATGATGTATGGATGTAAAGTCTAAGTTCTGAGTGCACCAGAAAAGACGAGGATGACTTGGTGGAAAAATGCCTGAGGACGAAGAAATAACAGCGTAAAAGAGTGGCGTAATATATATATATATATATATATATATATATATATATATATATATATCCCTGGGGATAAGGGAGAAAGAATACTTCCCACGTATTACCTGCGTGTCGTAGAAGGCGACTAAAAGGGGAGGGAGCGGGGGGCTGGAAATCCTCCCCTCTCTTTTTTTTTTTTTTTTTAATTTTCCAAAAGAAGGAACAGAGAATTGGGCCAGGTGAGGGTATTCCCTCAAGGCTCAGTCCTCTGTTCTTAACGCTACCTCGCTAATGCGGGAAATGGCGAATAGTTTGAAAGAAAGAAAAATATATATATATATATATATCATAGGGTGGGGGAGGGGGCGAAAATCCTGGGAGCCTTGAAGAATGTGTGGAAGTCGAGAACATTATCTCGGAAAGCAAAAATGGGTATGTTTGAAGGAATAGTGGTTCCAACAATGTTGTATGGTTGCGAGGCGTGGGCTATGGATAGAGTTGTGCACAGGAGGATGGATGTGCTGGAAATGAGATGTTTGAGGACAATGTGTGGTGTGAGGTGGTTTGATCAAGTAAGTAACGTAAGGGTAAGAGAGATGTGTGGAAATAAAAAGAGCGTGGTTGAGAGAGCAGAAGAGGGTGTTTTGAAATGGTTTGGGCACATGGAGAGAATGAGTGAGGAAAGATTGATCAAGAGGATATATGTGTCGGAGGTGAAGGGAACGAGAAGTGGGAGACCAAATTGGAGGTGGAAAGATGGAGTGAAAAAGATTTCGTGTGATCGGGGCCTGAACATGCAGGAGGGTGAAAGGAGGGCAAGGAATAGAGAGAATTGGATCGATGTGGTATACCGGGGATGACGTGCTGTCAGTGGATTGAATCAGGGCATGTGAAGCGTCTGGGGTAAACCATGGAAAGCTGTGTAGGTATGTATATTTGCGTGTGTGGATGTATGTATATACATGTGTATGGGGGTGGGTTGGGCCATTTCTCTCGTCTGTTTCCTTGCGCTACCTCGCAAACGCGGGAGACAGCGGCAAAAAAAAAAAAAAAAAATATATATATATATATATATATATATATATATATATATATATATATATATATATATATATATATATCAGAAGAGATCTCGATGCATCTGAGACACACAAAATGGGAAAAGTGTTTTTAATCCACATACATTATCTTGATATAATACACTCTAAATAAATGCTTAATATCTTAATAAACCCGAAGTTTTAGAACTGTTCGTGCTTATTATCTTTACATACATTTAAGAGGTAGAACAATGACAGACGTGAGACGCATAATAGAAATGTTTCTATGAAAAACTCATCGAAATGAACTGTAAATGGATTGTACAATGCAGTCACAGACCACTGGCTGCCATGAAGGCTGTCTATGATATAAGAAATCAGAATCGAGGAAAAATACCTTTTAAACTTATATCCACGGAGGCGCAAATAGAGTCATTTGCACACCTAAAGCTACATATACGTTAAAGTCTTTCTATACTCATCTATGACGATGCCTTCACCTACTCTCCGGATAAAACTGGACTGATGTAGCATTTGATACCGCTTAGATCAAGCTTGTTAAAGACTCGTGATCTTTCTGAATATCTGTATCACATTACCTATACTAACTCTCTCACTCTCTCTTTCCTGAGCTAAAGAAGATTAGATCTTTTAAAATCCTCTCAGGAGATCTGTTTCTGTCCGGGAATCATCTTGGAAGGTACGCCGGTGTAATCTTTACATTTTATACCGTTCCTCAGTGACATGATCTAGACTGAAAGCAACACTCAAGGTGGGGGCGCAGATTGAGAACGATTTTAACGGCTTGAAGTCAAATTTCCTTTTTATTTATGAAGCCTAAAATTTTGTTCGCCGTTTTTACGTACTGCATCTATGGAGATTATTACCCTTATTTTTTTCTTCCTTACTGACGTTTCAGAGCACAACTGTTATCTTTTCTTCTGAACTTTTTACTACCGAAGTTTAAGACTTTGAAATTACTGATATTAAACTTCATCTGCCACCTACGAACCCAATCCTTCAGTTTGTTTTTATCACCTTGCAGTTGTACACGTTCAATTAGTTTTAACGATTCATCAGCGAATTCTGATACTCGACATTTCTTTCCACTGTCGGTGTTTTGTTACATATGAGAAACAGAACAGGTCTCAGTAATGATCCCTGTGGTGCACAACTTGCCGCGTCCAAACATTCTGGAATTAAACGTTAATTATCACTACTATTTCTTTGGTTACTAACCTTCAGCACATCGTAGCCACAACACAAGAGCGACTGCTGTTGCTGGTAATCCTTGATGCACGACCGTTAATAAACGAATACCTTTTGAAAATCTAAATAAATGTTACCATTAGCTATACTATCTTGCATGTTTATTGAAGACAAGAAATCAAGCAGATGTATCAGACGAGAATGGTCTCATCGAAAACTATGTTGAGAATCGATAAAAAAAAAAAAAAACTGATCTGTTTTATCAGCAACATTTCTCGAATAATGTTTGCGGGAAGTTTGCCCACTACGAACGCCAAGCTAACAAGGGTAATAATTGTGTTATGCCGGCAATTTCCCAGTGCTGGGAACTTCCCCGCAGCTGCTGACTTTACTGAAAAGAGCAGTCGAGAGCTCTATTACCTTATTCCAGGCTTCTTTCAATGTTCCCAAGAACAACCGGATGCCAATTTATCATAACCTTTCGTGTGCTTAATTTCCATTCCATTTAATTAAGATGTTTATATCTTCATCTTATTATAACTAGGTGGGGCAGGATAGGATGTCATTTGTGCAGGTGAAAAGAAAAATCATTTAAAGATTTTTGCCATGGTTTCAGTGCCTTGAACCACGTCGCAGTCTTTAACAGTAATTGACTGAGTGATGATGACTGTCCTCTTTGTTTCTATAAAACTCTTAGGGGTTTATTTTCCTATGTTCAGCAATGTATGCTTCTTTAGTTTTCTTTGATGTGTTCTTTATGGAAATATGTATAATCTACTCTATAATTTTTTTCTCTCTATAAGTATTTTGTGTATTATTTTCAAGCACAACAGGCAAGTTTTATATTTCATGGTTCCACCATTTACATTCTGATCTGTGAAATGATCGTCTGCTACGACCTAGCACGCATATTTCCTCAACGTATTTGTCTTCATCTTTTTCAAGCTACGTTCGTACCATCTCCATTTACACTCATCCCAGTTTATTGTCAAAGGAAAATGAAAACTTAATTAAAACCTTACGAGTTTATCTGGTATTTTTTTTCTATACCTTGTCATGTTAACCAACATTTAAAAACAGTAGTGAAAACTACGTCAAAAGTAATTTGTCAGTGACAATTTGTAGCAAACTCATTTTTCTTTTTTCCAGTCACGATAATGTTGACGAAATCTTCGTCTTGTAAGTGGAAGTAAGTCATCTCTATTCGAGAATAGGCTTCTCCACGAACCGCATTAGGGCACTATTAAGCAAGTTTAGGCGAGAGTCCACACCACACCCAGGGCTACTGAAGAGGGAGTCTCCTGACTTCAATACTTGCATGTTAAAAACCTTCCATTATGACTGAATTGTGTTCTTTACACATTTCTGCAAACTGATTACTTGAAGTCTTTTGTCCACCTCTTGTATCTGCGCAGGGAAACTTATATATATATATATATATATATATATATATATATATATATATATATATATATATATATATATATATATATATCCCTAGGGATAGGGGAGAAAGAATACTTCCCACGTATTCCCTGCGTGTCGTAGAAGGCGACTAAAAGGGGAGGGAGCGGGTGGCTGGAAATCCTCCCCTTTCTTGTTTTTTTTTAATTTTCCAAAAGAAGGAACAGAGGGGGCCAGTTGAGGATATTCCAAAAAAGGCCCAGTCCTCTGTTCTTAGCGCTACCTCGCTAACGCGGGAAACGGCGAATAGTTTAAAAGAAAAGAAAGAAAGAAAAAAATATATATATATATATATATATATATATATATATATATATATATATATATATATATATATATAATTCACATTCAGTTGATTTAATGGACAAAGACATAAATCACTTAAGCGTTCCTACAAACTTCATAAATCACAACGCCTGTTTTTAGTCTACAATTTTGGGATAAACTTCTTACAAGATCGTTTTTTATTTGTATAACGGTGCATGAAATAAAAAAAAAAAAATCCACGAAGAGATTTCGTAGGATTCCTTTATGGGAAGATGTGAGTTTGTAACTCCCTCACACATTAAAATCACTCCTAACTTTCCCTTCTTCTTTGATGATTCAATGGGTCTTTTCCTTTGTACAATACCCACATTTGGCATGACCCTGACATGAAATCTGTCTTGGCTAACCCATACTCCCCTTACCTTC
Source organism: Panulirus ornatus (assembly GCF_036320965.1). Taxonomy (NCBI): domain Eukaryota; kingdom Metazoa; phylum Arthropoda; class Malacostraca; order Decapoda; family Palinuridae; genus Panulirus; species Panulirus ornatus. Next base: position 52,898,687 of record NC_092225.1, read on the forward strand.
TTATCTTTATTTCAAGTCCAATTAAGGTCTGACCTCTGACATAGGGGGAAAAAATAACTGTGTGGTTAAGACGTAAATAAAGCAAAGGCAAATCGGTATTTACGTATAACTGTCGCTGCTCTACACCAGTGCACTACCGCTCGTCATACAGACATGGATTGCTCTGGCCTCAGCCTGAATGTACGCCAGAAGAAATACTGCGGTCTAAACTGAAAGCATTCATGTGATAATAGAGCTGACAGATCTGTGTCTGAAACGTATGTTAACGGATCAAAACCACTGATTCCCAGCGGAGTATACGACACAACAAGCTTGTCCGATGAACGATAACTTGAGTAAAAGATGACTGAATCCACAGCTCCTAAGCTCTTAACCACTACGGTGAGATCTTTGTGTATGATGACATGATCTCTGACCGGACAAAGGTCATTCTATCCTACGCAAGGGTCGCAGCATCGTGTTCGATGGTCAAACCGTTGTGCTGAAAGGTCGTAACCTTATGGTCAAGAAGTTAAATACGAGAACGTGAGCATACAACATGACCCTTCACGTACTACCAGGATATACACGATAAATGTCTGGATGTACTAGGATATACGGTAAGAAATGTCTGGATGTACTAGGATATACGGTAAGAAATGTCTGGATGTACTAGGATATACGGTAACAAATGTCTGGATTTACTTGGATATACGGTAACAAATGTCCAAATGGACTAGGATATACGGTAACATGTCTGGATGTACTAGGATATACAGTAAATGTTTGGGTGCAAGCACAATGCCTAGTTCAAACTAGCAAGCAACCATACTCCACACCTTGGATCAATCACCAATCCTGGAGTAAAATATTAATCATTTCGCTCAAAATGATTCTTAATCATCAACCTCAAAAACAGTTTCGTGATCGCTAAACTCGCAACATATTCCATAATCGTTGCACTTCAGTTTCTTATCGCTACTCTGGAAACGAGTCTTTCACACGTTGCACCTAAATACAGTATTCATCGTTTGTACTCAATCTGTAAAGACTAGGTCGCTATTCTCAAGGAATACTGTGTCTTAACTCCGTGGAGGAAGGCATCATGATAATCGCATGGTAACAAGATAATCCTACGCGTCAAGCGGCCGCCGATTTCATGATAATCGCAAGATAACTAAGATAATCCTACGCGTCAAGCGGCCCGCCGATTTCATCAGCCTCCAGCAAAAGTATTGGTTCCCTATAACACGGCGGCGGCAGCTGCTGTTTCTTGCTAGCACTTGACCACCCTCCTCCTCCCTCACCCTCCCTGCGCAGTCCACCACCAGCCGCCCGACCTCGCAAGAAAATGCTTAAGAGGTTTTGACTCTGAAAATGACGGCCAACACACACACACACACACACACACACACACACACACACACACACACATAATGATAATGATAACAATAATAATAATAATAATAATAATAATAATAATAATAATGATAAATAATAATAATGATAAATTTACGAGTTCTTCATTTTCAAAATAATTCATCAAATCTCGAGAAACTTCTTCATAAAAGGCAATCATTCAAAAGACATCTACAATATATTTCTTCAACGGACGATTCGTTCTTAATTGTAAGTATTGAAAAAAGGTAGTTTTTTTTTCACATTACTTCAGGAGAATATAATCGTATATCCCTCATAAGAATGTGAACTACTGAAGGAGTCTCGTACAGCCTACGCAGGGGAAGAAGGAACACTCAGTTGCCACACATTACGGTCGACTGAAGAGAGAGAGAGAGAGAGAGAGAGAGAGAGAGAGAGAGAGAGAGAGAGAGAGAGAGAGAGAGAGAGAGAGAAGAGCGCTGCTGGTAGCGTTCACTCACACGGACGACAGAAAAAACTTCTGGAGGGCTGGCTGGTGGGAGCGCTCCGGGCGGCGAAATTTCCTCGGGTCAGTTCTCCAGCCATGAAAAACAAGAGGCCCACAAAACCTGGGGGGCTGTGGGGGCCTCTCAGCCCACCACTCCTCCCTCCCACCCCTAGCCAACCCACCCAACCCCGACACCAGGCACCGTCCAGTTGTTTCTTTTGTAACGGTCTTACTGCTGGCTGGCTCTCTCTCTCTCTCTCTCTCTCTCTCTCTCTCTCTCTCTCTCTCTCTCTCTCTCTCTCTCACACACATTTTCCCCATCGTAGCTCTCCTATTTCTTTGTGTTAGTCTTTTACACTATAGCTATTGCTGCGCCATCAGCAATTTGCGCCTTCATCCTCGCCTAACCCCCCTTCCCTCCCTCCACCTTGAACCATTCGTTTACCTCTTAAGTAATTGCTCTCTCGATATACCAGATGAGGATGATGTTCTGTGCGCTCCCAGAGTCTTCTATATGTCACTTGAACTTACCACGGCGTCGTAGTCAGGTACCAAGAGGCGCCTGTGCTGTTTGCCGTACGTTACAATTGACCAAGGAAGAGGGATTTACTAGTGTTAGTAAGGTTATCACTGGTCTGATGTGGGGTTTACTGAGGTTAGCGAGTCATAAACTCTCAACTCAATGACCACAACAGTATGACACATGAACAATTTAAACTTTACCTTATCATGAGATTAAAATAAAGTAAAGAAGGTCTGATGTGGGGTTTATTGAGGTTAGAGAGTCATAAATTTAACTGTGACCACAACAGTATGACACATGAACAACTTCAAGCTTTACCTTATCAAGATATTACAGTAAAGAAAACATAAATGGAAGTGTTTACTGTAAAAAAATAAATAAAAAAGTAATGACTATAACACCAAAACCATTTATCATAAGGATTTAATGTTATAGGTATCCATTCTCGACCAACAACTTCCTACTGACTGAGTGATTCACCTGTCTTACCATGATCTGTTGGCCATTTACTATACGTTATCTATCCGCCACACTAACACTGTCTATGGGTTTAGTGGACACAAACACCATAAAACACAAAGGAGTAAGAGCATAGAGCGACGCACTCCTTCTTAGCGATGTCTGAACAAGGACAGAAGGTAGGGACCCATATGGTCGTCCACATACGGGAACCCCGTCGAACATATGGACTTCGAGAACATATGGACTTGGCGAAGCCAAGGATAGCTTTTCCTGTTCAAGGGTTAAGCCAGCGTCAGGTCAAAGGCAAAGCCACTGTAAGTGAATAGTCATCACGAAGTCATACTGAAGCAATTTCCTTTGCTGACCGAAACCTACGCCACGAACATACTGGTACATGGTATTGAATATTACACGATGAACATTATGGTGACGCTGATAAGTGTACTGAGGTCAGCTCTTTGTTACTGCATAAACTTCTGCCTGACAATTACACTGATTACTATATAAAGAGGTATTTTCCTAAACTGGAGGCTATATCTCTCTCTGATGATGACTGTATTGGACCAATCTAGACTTTCTCAAAGAAAATTCTTAGATGCAGAATGTATTCAATCAAACCCTTTTGCGTCAAATACACCCCACTTACTGTTCATTGTTCTTACATACTCCCAATGTTACCTAAATGAAGGTAAAAACCTAACCTGTGCATTCCACTGAACTATAATATTTACACTTTCGTATAATGAATCTCGTTTTCTGTGCAGCTGATCGAGGTGAACATGCGAGTGGAGTGTAAATGCCACGGGGTGTCTGGCTCCTGCGAACTCAAGACCTGCTGGAAAGCCATGCCAACATTTCGAGAGGTACTGTACAGCCAATCTAAGCTTCACACAGTTTAGTGTCGACAATGTGTTTCACTGAAAACTCTTGGTCTCCTTCAGTCTAGTAATCAAAATGAGTTTAAATTCTACCAAGGGAGATATTTTATTGTAATGTATTTCACTCTAATAAGCTTGACACAATCGGTTCTTTTTTAAGTATTTTGTCTATAGATCAGGACGACTATGGTAGAGAATTCAATTTATATCATTATCCTAATCTCTGTTTATCTCACAGTACACTGGTAACCATCCCTGGTCACATGAGCCTCCACACTTTACCTGCTCCAATGCTCCACATTTTATCATAAATCCACCATTACGCTTTCCCACGCACGACCTGCCTATTCTCGGTCACCACCCACAACCCCCCCGTCACCCTCAGATCGGCGAGATCCTCAAGGAGAAGTTCGACGGGGCGACGGAGGTCCGCATGAAGGAGGTGTCCGGACGGTCGGAGCTCGAGCCCAACAAGCAATACTTCAAGAAGCCGACCGAGGTGGACCTGGTGTACGTGTCCTCCTCGCCCGAGTACTGCGAATACGACATCAACAGCGGCTCGCTCGGCACGCACGGCAGACGCTGCAATAAGGTGAGGAGACGCCGCCGCTCACGATAACTCCTGAAGGGTTCTAGGTCCATGGTTTGGGTCCATAAGGTCTTGTTTCTCCTGAATGAGGCGAGGCATTGATGAGATGCTGTGGGAAGGAGGAGCATGATTGGGCGTTCTGAGCTATCAGTGCGCCTGGAAATTTCACATCACGTGTACCAACATTTTCTTTTGCTTCCAGGTGAGAATTCAGGTCTTTCTTCTCCTTAGAAAGGTAAGAGCCAACCATTTTGAAGCAAAGGTGGAAGGTATACAGCGCCCAGAAGCAGCAAAATTTCCAACATGAAGTGGTAGCCTGTAAGAGTAAATTAAGACCATCCTTCCCTATAGATAGACTGAGGCACACTGAGGTGGGTTGCTGCTACTCAAACCGTTAGAAATATTAATCTCTAGGACCAGATGTACGATGGACAGATCCTGAGAGTGTCCTGTGCTTGTACCCGCAATAAACTTTAGCCATTGTCTTTGAAAATAAACAAAGGGCGGACAACAATATATATATATATATATATATATATATATATATATATATATATATATATATATATATATATATATAATTTCTATATTATCATAACCGCTGTCTCCCACGTCAGCGAGGTAGCGCAAGGAAACAGACGAGGAATGCCCCAATCCACCCACATACACATGTATATACGTAAACGCCCAACACGCACATATACATACATATGCACTTCAACGTATACATACACAGACATATACATATATACACATATGCATATCCATTATTGCGGTCTTCATCCATTTCCGTAGCCATCACGCCACACACGAAATAGCATTCCCCCCCTTTCAGCGAGGCAGCGCCAGGAACATACAAAAAAGGGCATATTCGTTCACACAGTCTCTAGATGTCATGTGTAATGCACCTAATCTACAGCTCCCTTTCTACATCCAGACCTCACAAACCTTTCCATGGTTTACCCCAGACGCTTCACATTCCCCGATTCAATATATATATATATATATATATATATATATATATATATATACACACAAATATAGTGCATATGAACGCAAGCTTCCGTATGACATACAAACCTTCAACAGCCAGGCTCGAACCCGGGACCCCTGCGTGGCAGGCAGGAGTGTTACTGCTAGGCTATGATCGCCTAGCGGTAACACTCCTGCCTGCCACGTAGGTGTCCTATATATATATATATATATATATATATATATATATATATATATATATATATATATATATATATATACATATATATATATATATATATATATATATATATATATATATATATATATATATATATTCTTTTTTTTGCCGCTGTCTCCCGCGTTTGCGAGATAGCGCAAGGAAACAGACGAAAGAAATGGCCCAACCCACCCCCATACACATGTATATACATACGTCCACACACGCAAATATACATACCTACACAGCTTTCCATGGTTTACCCCAGACGCTTCACATGCTCTGATTCAATCCACTGACAGCATGTCAACCCCGGTATACCACATCGATCCAATTCACTCTATTCCTTGCCCTCCTTTCACCCTCCTGCATGTTCAGGCCCCGATCACACAAAATCTTTTTCACTCCATCTTTCCACCTCCAATTTGGTCTCCCACTTCTCCTCGTTCCCTCCACCTCCGACACATATATCCTCTTGGTCAATCTTTCCTCACTCATTCTCTCCATGTGCCCAAACCATTTCAAAACACCCTCTTCTGCTCTCTCAACCACGCTCTTTTTATTTCCACACATCTCTCTTACCCTTACGTTACTTACTCGATCAAACCACCTCACACCACACATTGTCCTCAAACATCTCATTTCCAGCACATCCATCCTCCTGCGCACAACTCTATCCATAGTCCACGCCTCGCAACCATACAACATTGTTGGAACCACTATTCCTTCAAACATACCCATTTTTGCTTTCCGAGATAATGTTCTCGACTTCCACACATTCTTCAAGGCTCCAAGGATTTTCGCCCCCTCCCCCACCCTATGATCCACTTCAGCTTCCATGGTTCCATCCGCTGCCAGATCCACTCCCAGATATCTAAAACACTTTACTTCCTCCAGTTTTTCTCCATTCAAACTTACCTCCCAATTGACTTGACCCTCAACCCTACTTTACCTAATTACCTTGCTCTTATTCACATTTACTCTTAACTTTCTTCTTTCACACACTTTACTAAACTCAGTTACCAGCTTCTGCAGTTTCTCACATGAATCAGCCACCAGCGCTGTATCATCAGCGAACAACAACTGACTCACTTCCCAAGCTCTCTCATCCCCAACAGACTTCATACTTGCCCCTCTTTCCAAAACTCTTGCATTCACCTCCCTAACAACCCCATCCATAAACAAATTAAACAACCATGGAGACATCACACACCCCTGCCGCAAACCTACATTCACTGAGAACCAATCACTTTCCTCTCTTCCTACACGTACACATGCCTTACATCCTCGATAAAAACTTTTTACTGCTTCTAACAACTTGCCTCCCACACCATATATTCTTAATACCTTCCACAGAGCATCTCTATCAACTCTATCATATGCCTTCTCCAGATCCATAAATGCTACATACAAATCCATTTGCTTTTCTAAGTATTTCTTACATACATTCTTCAAAGCAAACACCTGATCCACACATCCTCTACCACTTCTGAAACCACACTGCTCTTCCCCAATCTGATGCTCTGTACATGCCTTCACCCTCTCAATCAATACCCTCCCATATAATTTACCAGGAATACTCAACAAACTTATACCGTTGTCTTCATGAGCTTAACTACTGATCCGAGTTCGTCTTATTTCACCGCAACGTCTTATTAGCAAATTCGTTTCTTCAGTTTCACTCTTGATGTCTGTTCGCTTCAACACCTTTTAACATTTTCCTTCATCTTCGTTGCAGACGTCACGGGGGCTGGACGGATGCGACCTGCTGTGCTGCAACCGCGGCTACACCAGCTTCCAGGAGCGTGTCAAGGAGCGGTGTTCCTGCAAGTTCCACTGGTGCTGCTTCGTCAAATGCAGAACCTGCATACGTGACGTCACGGTCCACACGTGCAACTAGCGCACACCGCCGTCGCCTCCCCCGCCGCCAGCAGCGTCGATGCTGCTCCGTTCCTGGCGTCCCTCCCGACAGATGACTGACGCCAGTGTGTCGCGCCAAAGTGAGGGAATGGTCGGAAATCGCGCGCGAGGGGCAACAGGTGGAAGTGCGTTTACAATGTCACACTTACCTGAAATTAGCCTAAGTTCTTGTATTTATGGGACTATCTGATTGACTTAAAGACTACATGTGTACAGTTTTAAGCCATAAATTATTAGATTTATCGATATTTTCCAGTATTTACTATAACGGTGCCATTTGTTGCTTCGTGGAGAGTTCGAGCTGGTGTGAAAAATTCTCCCATCGACTTGAAACATGTGAATATGAGCTTATACCCAGACGCTGAGAAGAAAGAAAGAAAAGAAAAATAAGACTTTTGATGGTTGGTAATAGCGACGTGAGGGCGCGTAGTCACTATGGACATCCACAGGAGCTTATAACCTCCCCCCCTCCCCCCATCCCTCATCCCCCTTCCCTGTAAATAATCCTTTTAGTCTTAGGTCTGTAGTATAGTTAAGTTTCCAAAAGAGGATAACAACCTTTTAGAACGAAGACTTATGTGTAGGTCTGGTGTAGGATCTTTGGAAGATCGCATTTTGTACAGATGTCTCACTGATTGTTTTTACTCTGGTCCAGTTCTCCTCCTCCCCCATTATTTTGTAAAGGTCGTTGCTAGCGGTCCAGCGCCAGACGAAGATGTATAGAGATTAGTCCTCCCCTTCCACTGCCCTTGTCTGTGTCTCTGTCTGTTCCTGTCTCGTCTGCTGGCTGTCTCCTCATGATCAGCTACCTATTAACCCGCAGAGAATCTTAATGATAACGCCTAACCTGATGTGTATATAGGTCCTGTTTTAGGTTTTTAAGGTGAATTCATTCTATATCGCTGTGCAAGTCGTGTGCAACAGTGGCCTGCCCCTTCGAGAGCTGTTCTGTGTGTAGTCAACTGTGTGCGTCCATCAGTACAGCGAGGGAAGCAACATGTGGCTCGTCGTGTGAGTCTCATTAACCACGGGGGAAAATGACCAGTAGTTCGCGGATGGTTTATAAGGAAGACAAATTCGAGAAAAAATCCTTAGCGGTCAATGAATGTCTTCAAAGCAATGTTAGCGGCGAGAAAATTCTCTGACGTGTGCCAGCCAGCTCAGGTACAGCTACAGTAGCATGATGTGCATCAAGTTCAGTTTGAGTCAACAAAAAATCTGATATGTATTCATTCGAACAGCCAAAATATGTTTCAACAACAACAGTTATGAAGTATAAGACCCACATCCAGCTAGAGCAGAGCACTTCAATCACAATGAGCAAGTCTATATCACGTCCATCTTGGCAGCCAGGGTTTTTTTTTCGACAGTTGCTCAATGTGATGCATCGCCGGACACCTTCCCTTTAACAACCAAGTTCGGTAATGGGATTAATACAAGACATACTCTATCGTCTACGTCATCTACAGTAGTTTAACAACTACCACATGAACTATCACGATGCATATCAACCCCAGAATTTGTATCCTTATACTACTGTCTGTACGTCATGGAGAACCACTGTCCTCTGCAGGTAAGAGATATGTGGACTTTTGAAACTCTGAAATGGGAAGATTCTCAACCTTTTAACACAAGTCGTGGATCCCTCAGCAATACAACCAAGAGTTAAGACAATACACAATATAATCGAAGAATCACGAGGCGTCCTGCCGTGTAAACATGACCAGATCACTCCTTCCAACGACCCATCTTCCCTGCCACCAACACACACACACACACACACACACGTAAACAAACCCTTGAGGATAGCACCGCTCTAAGCCAGGTCATCACCACAAGGCTGACCGCTGAGAACGACTCCTTCATTCCAGCCTCATCGTCACGAGGAACTTGCCGCAATGGTGGGGAAATAGTCCTATGACGACACACACACACACACCGAGCATTCCGTTATACCATCATTTGCTCAATTGCTCTCCTCCCGCCCGCCACTCTGAGTGAGGCAGCAGTAGCAGTGTCCCCCCGTGATGAGGTGGTGTTCTGTACCGTCTAATAATAATAAAAGAAGAGGACATGAAGCACAGGTGTTTACCCACGTCATCACAAGTTACGTCCTCTTCAGTCGTTCACTTGTGAGTGCAAGACTACAATACTCACAAATGGAGGAGCCCCCAGTGTGGATAATACTGAAAATCGTGGAAGGTAACATATGTTCCCAGCATTCCAAACACTTCGTGTGTGTCAGCCAACCTTATATTGTGATCTTATATTACATCTGATATTAAAAAAAAAAAAGTTACCAGGAATATCAGACATTTCGACATAAGAAACAAAGTTTCCTGAAGACAAGACACGACAATCTAACGAGTTTTTGTGTAGGTTCACGAGAGCAGGCAATAGACCTTTGTCCTGTGACTGGGCCACAGCCACTGAACGGTGCCCACAGATTGTCCACTTAGGAAACAAAACAAAAACATGGTCCGTGATAAGGACTCTAACTAGTGTATCACACCATGAGAGCAACAGAAATACGGCTGCGCCAACAATGCTCCCAAGACTATGCGCATATTAGATTCACACGTCAACAACAAATAATGAAAAACGGACAATTTTTTTTTCTTGGATCCAGAAGACTGGGATATGTTGTACGACGATATGTCAAATGATATCTAAATAAAAAAAAAAAATCTTGGGTCGTATTGGGCCACTCACGATGAATACTCGGCCAAGGCTCAAAGTTCTACTAAAAAAAAAAAATAAAAAAGTTCTATCGTCAGTTCCGTAGCAATAAGTCGTAGGGTTTGTCTATCACTCCAAATTTGTGATTTTATGTCTCCCTGATTCATATTGGACATGTCCATATTGTATTTATATTCTCATTCCTCAAATGTATCTCATTTGTCATCAATGAAATGTATGCAACGATCCTCAGACAAAAATTGTAATATAGATTAAAATTCCTGTACAATGTGTGGTTTCATTTCCATAATGCCATGAAATGTGCGCGTTGATTATTAATTTCATCTCCACAGAAAAACACACTAAATAGACAAACAAATCTAAAAAAAAATATATATATAAGAAACCAAGAGACTTCCTGAAGTCTGATTTCTAAACCTTTGAAAGAAATCCCAAACTTTTTGACCGACATATAAAATTGAAGCCTAGTTCAACTCCAGATAGTGTACTCTCTGAGTTATCATCAAATATATTCTATAATCACCCTACAGACATCGCGACCTGAACTTCTCTTTCTTCATCAAAAAAACACCGAGTTCTTTGTCAACATGATAGATATGCAGCTTTCATTCTATTCAGTAAGCAGTAGAGATGGTAATAAGGAAGAAGCAAAGCTTACCATTCGCTTCACAAACCAACGAATAAAAATAAAAGCAACATTTCTTTTTCGATATAACATTAATCAGAACAAATTATCAGACAGATGGAGCAATTTATACCTCGCATAAATCCTAAAACTGGTATCTTGAGCGAGATGAGTTCTACCAAGCAGGACCCCATCTCTAACATTGTGCCACATACAACTGATATGCACCCATTCATGTATCCATTCCTTGCTGTATATTGAGTACTGGACATCATTAACAAACATCCCGTTACCAAATCCTCTGATCGTGATTTACGAAGAACATCGAAATTCGTTACTTTCATTCGGAAATCTACCGTCCAGAAAAATAATGTTAAAAGTAAAATACGACGAAATCACTACCACGGTAAGAGACATACTGAAGCTTCTCTGCAGACATTATCAGGCCAAGGAAACGGATCTTATCTATCTTTTTCTTCCCACGTTCAAAATAGCAGAGGAGCACGTTAGTTTATACACTGTAAACGTTGATACACACTCACCCACACCTTCAGCAGCAGCCTATAATATCAAACTGCAATGCTCCTACCGACTATTTTCCCCGTTTTCTACTAGTCCTTCAGGGGTGACTCCCGCTCTCTTGTTCAAAAGTTTAAACTAGATTCCAGAAAAGATGTAAAAACTGGAAAAAAAAAAAATCGAAAATCGAAAATTTTCCGATATGTTAATGTGCGAGAAACCCGGGTTAAGCGAGTTACTTGGAAGGATTGATCAAGTTAACATGTAATCGTCAATACAATGATTTACCTATAAACAAATAAACAATTGAAAGTCCAACACCCTGACACTCAGGTGTAATGAAACTCTGTCACTTTCCAATGATCAACACGAGGATTATGATCAACCAATGATCATGACAACTATATGCAGCAGCGTTACCGGGCTCTGCCTGCATCAGGTTTTCAATAGTACGAGTTTAATCTCGTCAAAGAAGTTTGTAATCCAAAGGAGTCTAACATTTCCCTGCAACTGATTGCAGTGCTGCTTGAAGCTACAGGATCTTGGCATAACGTATGGGAGGTAAGGGGCCCTGGAATCACACAATTAATAGAAAAAAATTATGTAGCGCAATAATGAAAGGTGTTTCCCGGCGAGATAAGAAAGTGGATACATCGTCATCAAATCGCTATCAATTTGACTCTGGTTCTGTCGAAATGAAAATTTGGATTCCACGGAAGCCTAATGAGGGAAAATGGATTTTACTCAATCACCTCAAATGTAATGTCTAGAAAACACGACCGTCAGAAAACTTGCTACAAAAGAAAAAAAATGATAGTCGAAATTTTTTTTAACAATCGTTCACCGAGATCAAAATCGAACACATTTTGCAGCTGTGGTCCGTCTTTACCAATCACATGTACGCAACAGCCATGCTCAGGTCGGACTGAAGTGTTACATACAATGGCTCATTCGAGGCAAAACCTACAGCTCGAGCAATTATATAATAAGTCGCGGTAAATTAATATACACACAGGCATCACCATACTTGTGAGGTTTGGTCAGTGTGTGTGTGTGTGTGTGCTTTCCAAACAAATATGATTTCCACTTCCATCAATATATTTCAAGCATACTTAGACTGAATGTGTTAATGAATAATTCGTAGGGAAGAAGAAAATGCTTTGTTTATGCTACAATAAAATTAAACTGATAATTCAGGGCGCGTACTAAATTGCCGGCAAAGTCGGCAAACTGTTGCAGCTCTCAACAGCTTTTCAGATCGCGCGTCACTGAACAAATCGTCTCTTACGAAAACAAAACGAATATCACTTTGAAAATTAGGGATAATGTTAGGGATAACATTTAAAAACTAGACAAAATCAAGGACTAGTGAAACATCGGCGCAACTACCTAAATGTGTACAAGAATAAACAAGGTTAACTCCAATCTTTTAACCTCTAATGAAAATACTTTCCCGGTCACCTTCCTTCCCCCCCATAATTCCTTCCTGCCTGTACTCTTTTTGAGATCTTACCTACATAGACACCAATATTAAATAAAGATGTGTCGACTGAACTTACCTCAAGTTGGCTACAATCAAATGCTACAAACATCTCTAAATTCTCACTAGTAACCTGAGCGCTGCTCCCTAGAATGCGAAGTTTCGTTACAATACACCAAAAAAATGGTTGATATTCGATAACAATAAATTACACCAACCCACAGACGAGATAAACCTTACCAAAACCTCGTATCATGACCGACATACAAGTAGAATCATAAGGAAATTCCTGTATCAGCCAGGCTTCTTGACTCACGCAGGAGGAGGGAAAATGGTGGTGTACTCCGCCTCCGAAGCGAACAAGTCCTCAAAGAAAATGTCTTTTTCTTCCACTCATGATATATACAGCCTCGCCCAAGGTGACCTCTCACTCGTGGTGTGACCTGTGACCACTTGAGGGTGGAGTTAGGCATAAATGAGTGTTGAACATCTTAGAAATGAATGATGAAAAGACGTGTGATTTCACTGATGAAGAACATTACAAAGACTGTAAACACACACAGTGACATGTTCTCATTAAGGAAAGACTGAACGAACGTTAACGACAGACGAAAATGTCAGATACGTAAGCAACACAAGAACCAAGTGACCGTTAGCTTTTGAAACCATTACAAGTCTTGCTGTGGTGAGCAATTTATTAATATTTCATGACAACTTATTCTCCCAAGAAAAATAAAAGTCTTTCCATAACAGTACTTAAATATGGCTGTGAACTTCTCATGTGCTACACAGCCACAGAAATCAAACTGGTGAAGACTGAGGAAACATGATTAAATTAGTTATCCGTAATAATGATAAACATTACCGTCGCCATTTCTCTTCATTTATAGATACGATCTAACTGTTGCTCTATCGTTATCGTATCATTATCAATATTACACTGCATCATTACAACTCTATCATAATCGTGACTTCGTTAAGCTGTCGACTCCTTATTCAAGACTGAAGGAACTTACATGGAAGGACTCTATAATGGAAAAAATAAGCGAATACGGTATATAAAATCATTTGCATAAACCTCCTTTTCTATTCAATCATCATTCTGTCGATATACCACTTATACAACGAATTATTCAAACAATGCCATTATGATTTCTAAAAAAAAAAAAAATTTGTCCACAAATAAAGAATATCAATAAAATATCTAACATGTAATTTTGATTATAACAACACAACTGACTTTTTTTTTTAACTTAATGATACTTGTAATATTTGTCACCTCCACGAATATTTCTGAACATTTGAGTTACTCAAAAGAATAGCATACATTTCAAAACCAGCACGTATATCAGAGGTATATTGTAACTTGGAGGAGTAGGTCCTTCCCTGTCGTCACGTTCAGTAAAGTCTACATTCCTTATTCCACCGAGCTCTACATACGAGAATAAGACAATTAACGAAGTTAATTTGAGACGACAAAATTATGTTTAACCGGATCAGAAAGGCAAAGGAGAGAGAAGAGAGTTGCTGTCCTTCACCATTTTCTTCCATTTGTCTTTAGCAAAAGAAAAACTGGAAAATAAGGAGAAATACAAACTTACCACGATTTGTGGAGCAAACTGAAAACATTTCTTAGAAATATGGACACTTGATAACCTTTAATGGAAAACATAAAAGTATCGCTAATATCTGTGTGTATGCGCGTGTGTCAACCCTGGTATGCACTCGTGTCAATGACAGCCCTTTCTCGGGGTGCCATTACTAGCAAAGAATGATTCATGAGTGACCGTGAGTGTAGGAGCTCTTTTCCCATCAGTGTGATTTTAATCAGTGACATATACTAACGCCATATCACCTATACGTTACATAAAGCACTGGAAAGACAGTTATTAGCAAAACACTGAGGATATGGCACTGCAGCACTGAAGAAAAAACAATGACGCAAACAGTTATATACAGTTCTGGACTATAAGATGTTCAAAGGCAACTAGATAATTTAAAGGAACATTAAAAATGGCTTAAGGGGAGGAACCCAAAATATTAAAGTTATCCTTCTAAATTTTCTTTGATTCAATACGTTTTCTTTAAAGCAAATTCTGTTGGGGTAACACTTACTTCTACCGTTTAGCTTTAACTAATGAGGCAATAAAGTTTGTAATAAGATTACAAGCAAAAAAAAAAAAAAAAAAAGAGGAAACACAGGGAAAAAATATAATCAAACATTTGTAAAGAAGGTTTGAACTTCAGTCTCTTGAAACAATCATTTGGAAGACCTTGTGAAATTAAGGATAACATTAACCATGTATCTTCGTCAGCATTAAAACAGCCAAATTGCCTTCATCCTTATATACTCATTAGCATTTGACATTCTTACCTAACCCCACATTTTTTCCATCCCTCATAACCCTACCAATTATGAGCTAACAATGAAACATGAGTAACATGAGTGGACGTTGATAATCCCATCCTTTTTAAATCAATTGTTGAAAAGTATAAATTGTTCCATATCACAACTGACATCATAAACCTAGCAACACGCGCGTCCTGGTTATGTACCAGAAAAACTACTGACTGCATTTTAAGTCACTTGACCTCAACTGTATTAATATACATTTCACTGCAACACCAATAATCATATTTTCACTTTTTGTATTGTTTATGGAATTGCACGATAGCCGGAGAGGATCTTAAATGGATAATAAAAAGAAGAGATGGCGCTAGAGGTCAAACTGACCTCTAGCTCTTAACTAACTCTTGATTCCAAAATACATCTTGCATCCAAGACGTTATAATTGAAAAAAAAAATGAAAAATAAAAATGGTATTTAACCTAAAATTTGGGAAACACGATTAAAACACATTATCATGGTTATCACAATATGATCACCCCCTCCCACCCCCTTTAAAGGTTATAGTGTTACGAAGTAAAACTTAATAGCCATTGACCCAGGAAAGGTCATTAAGCCAATAGATCTTTTAATCGAGTTTATGGTCACCTAAAACATACTTCTGGCCAACCGATCTTGCACGCA
Source organism: Panulirus ornatus (assembly GCF_036320965.1). Lineage (NCBI taxonomy): Eukaryota > Metazoa > Arthropoda > Malacostraca > Decapoda > Palinuridae > Panulirus > Panulirus ornatus. Next base: position 52,914,452 of record NC_092225.1, read on the forward strand.
ACTCCTCAGCCACGTAAGTGTACCGGCCAACAAATCAAGCAGAGTATACTAATTAGGTGTGTACTTAAACGCCAATTCATGACGATCGTACAGTGGAATGATATCATATTCCAGTGATTCAGCGTCGCAAATTATCACAGAGATTAAAGATAAAACAAAAAAAAACACGCTACTTTATTGAGTTTGATATCTTAGTTTTTGTCTTATGGAATTAGTTAAGGAATGATGTAAGATTGTGGGATTTTCCTTTACTACCATTTAAAAACTACCTAACAATACTGATCAACTCATTAGTAGTAGGATTACGAGGGACTAGGAGAATGTGGAGTTTAATAACATTATCAAAATACTGCACAATTTTAAAGTCAAAGAATAATGTGCTAATAACGTTTAAAAACTATATTTGCGAAGAAAAAATTCTCGTTGATTACGTACTTATTCGAAAGAAAAACACAGTTCACCTATTTCGCATTTATTTTTTTTAATTACGTTTGGTTAGTTCAGATATCTAAATACTGGAATCTGACCCTGTGTCACATAGATCTCAATAGCATTCACTCGAACCCTTAATTCACCTTAGCTCATTTGCATTCTCGGATTCAAGTCGGATTCGAGCTTGACAATGGATGACTGTATTCACTGAAATGCACAAATGATAAGAGGTAAATACGAATTTCTACACACTGCAGACAAGCTTTCTTGTTTTGTTACACCTTCATTCGATTAGCATATCGACATACGAACTTAATAAAAGCTTTACTAAATCCGAGGAAGGGCAGAGGGGGATGTTTTTCGTCAGTGGTCTGCACAATGGGTCACCACCATGGTCCTCAGAAAATGACGTCGTAATGCCTTAGCATCCTCCACTACGTTTACTATTAACGAGATTTCAACGAAATGGTTTATAATGCATCATTAAAACTGCCAGATGTTCATCCAGTGTGTTTTTTTGAACCCCATAATCTACCTCTACTTCAAACCATTACCTACCCACTGTGCGAAAATGAATAGAATTACAGAAGCTATACCTAAAATATCCCAACACATCTCTATTTCATCTCGAAACATTGTAACGAGTTCAATGGCCCAGTTTCGTTATACAGAAGTGGCGTAGTACGTTTTGGCATGATTGCCGTTTCGAACTTACAGGAATGGATAATTCAAAGTAATTTGTTGTAAAATCTAAAGGTCAGGATCGTACATAAAACATTAGAAATCATCGGACAGATGTTATTTCCACTTCCAAACAAGTGGATGTCTTACAAACAGTCATTATACCAACGCTTTCTGGACATAAACATAAAAAAAATTTGCATAACAGCTAGGCTACTTAACCACACTCTAGGACTATCGTATTATCATCATTAACACAGCAATGAAAAAGCTTGTGAGTGACGCAAGGAGTGTGTCATTATGACTTAATAGTTTAGTTAATCACTCGTCAGTTGGGATAAATGGGACGGGAATGACATAACATTCACGTAATTCATATGTTTTGTACACACACACACACACACACACACACACACACACACACACATAAAATCAAGGCGTTTTAAAACGATTTTGTTCTTTTATTAACCTGATAAAACGGAGAATACAAACGAAAGTATGAAAATCGGACTTAAATCAATCTAGAAACTACTTTTCTGTTTTATTCACCAACATTCGTTTTTGTGTACGAAACCTAGTTGTTCGGGAAGACGGAACGACTGGTGTACAAATTGGGCGATGATGGCCGACTTTAAACCTTTTCACACAAATGTGAAACGATGGTTAACAATACATGTTTATGACTAACATCTGTGGTAGATTATAACATCTACAACAACGTATGTGAAGTAAACTAAGACACTTTCATATCTTGATGGGGTTGTAACTATCATTTAACTCGCCATCCAACACGTATTTCACTGCTACAAAATTTCTATTTAAAAGACGATTGTGATAATACCCTCCTAAGTTTGGCAGTGGCCGTAAATACATATATATATGTAACTAGTAAATAACAACACAGGTCAAAGTGGCCACACCTAACCATGTCACGCCATGCGAACTATCAAACAATAGTTCGCGCATCTTTTTACCATAATGGCCTCCGTCCATAAACTTATCTATATACATTAACCCTTAACACCAATCTAACACACTCAAACTCCTGCTCATAACATCCTACATTAACATCTAACACACTGGATGTAAACAATTTTGTAAACTTTTGGAAAATCTTTTATCTAATGTAAATAAGGTGTCCTAAAGCTTTGAATAAGATATTGATCTACGCTCAATGTTGTGTGTGTGACATAGATTATGTTTGTGATATTTTGTTTGTAAATAACGAAGTAAATTTCTTTGTTGTGTTTCATTAACTTCAGCCGGGATTCACGTGCCTAGCAATACGCACTGGGCTACTGGTGGTGTTATTTTTGGCTTGTGGGCAGCCTAGCCTCATCACATACATAGAGAATTACCCATACATACCATTAGATGTGAGGAGACATTTGTCTGAAGAGGATATTATGTCCACCACTGATCATCACTCATCAACAACACTCGCGCAACTGCTCAGTTAGCCGCTCCGTCCTGACGTATTCCCCCATGACGTCATGGTGGTCAACCTCCCCCATGACGTCATGGTGGTCAACCTCCCCCATGACGTCATGGTGGTCAACCTCCCCCATGACGTCATGGTGGTCAACCTCCCCATGACGTCATGGTGGTCAACCTGGTCGTGCAGATACGCCGGACAATCTGTTTTCAGAGATTATTGAAATAGTTGATATTGATTTCTGTCGATCCATAGCTACGTTTTTATGCTTTCTTTTCCTTACGGCTTGACTGACGACCAGAAAATCAATCCTTTCATTCAAAATGAATACCAAGTTTAGATAAGGTTTACGTTACCTATATCGTGCAACATTTACATGAAAATTTCATTTTTCATTTTTTTGATGTTTATGAATCGAATAGGTCTTATAATTTTCTTTAAAGATCAAGATATAGGAATAATATATATGAACCATTGGCTAAATACAGGCTGTGTAAGCGTCCTCGTGTGACAGTGTGGTGTTGAGTGAGCGGGACCCAGTTCACTCTTCATCTACCTATCCTCTCTTGGTGTCTGTGTATACCCGCCATATTCTAAATTCGCTCGCTATCACCACTTCTTTCATATATCATTTCCTTTTCTCATTCCAACGAACAAGCTTTACCCCTACCTCCAGGAGACGAACAGACATTCTATCCAACAATTCCTCTTCTTCTGTCTATCAACATATAATCCAATAATTCCCATTAACCCTAATCCCACTCGGCCATATAAATATATATATATATATATATATATATATATATATATATATATATATATATATATATATATATATATACGTTTATTTTGTTTATAGGCATATTTTATGAATGTATTCCTGATCACCATTTCTCTCTCAGAACAAAACGAACATATCCTTAATGTTATTACAGCACCTTAGGACCCCATGCCCCTCCCACGTTATATCAATAGACCCTAAAATTCGACCCAATACATAAACTCTACCACTCCTTTCACCCCTGCCAAAATATGCTCCTTTCTTCTTCACTCGTCTCACTACGAGTTGCACAAGCAGCAACAACCATCCACTCCTCGTACTCTAATTTCATTCTAACTCACAACTGTGTTGAACTTCCTTGAACTAACTCAAGTGCCAATTCTTTCACCCTTGTCCTCTCGCTGTCCCCTCAACATCCCTGAATCATTTCCAGTTTTCGTTCAGTCAAAACATCCAGATTTCTCTCACTTGTCTCCGTTTTTTTTTTCCTAGCCACACCAATAAACATTCAAACTTGGTAAGACCTTATCTTCGAAGGCAAATCCTCATTTGAATGTTTCAGTTCGCTGTTTAAGTGATAATACAAGAGAGAAGAATTTTCACTTCCCCACCACACCCCAATTTTTTTTTTTTTTTTTTTTTTTTGAGTCGCCTCAAACAACACAGGATAAAGCAGACAAAATTATGGGAGCTGAATGTGGCAAAATCGGACCACTCCGCTTTGTGATTGGCTGATGCCTGGATATGGTACCAGCAGATTGTGGCTTCCACAAGAGACATTAGTTATGAATAGGCTGTGTTTTGGGTGGATAAATTTGTAGGTTTGAGACCATCGAACCGGTTTGGTACACTTTAAACTCTGGAAACACTAATTATTGGTTTTCTGTAATGTAGATTCGTCTAACAAAAAACATCATTTGGTAGACGCCCCTCAGTTTCCTAGCCCAGCAATATCATCAGTTAAGACTTTTCTCCATTCTTAATATATGCAATTACCAGACATTGCATCATGGCTACTTTGCTACTCCTGATACATCAAAAGTTTTCTTATCTACCATCAGACTAGACTTTCTTACCTATTATGACTTCATTATAAAACGAGACACACGTAGTCTCCACTACATACAGCTAATTACGTTATTAAATACATTATTCAGTACTTAATCAATACTTGCCTACAGTACATCACAGACCACTAACATTATTTGGTAGGTTTAAATAAATACTACAAACAATTAACAACTTTATTCCAGACATTTGCTACACACAACATGCATCCTTCAGTACCTACAACATTCTTCACAGGCAAGCTGATTATTTATATGGAAACAAATACTGAGAAAATTCATGTATTCCCTTCATATTGGAATATATATATATATATATATATATATATATATATATATATATACAATAAAAAATATTTTATGAAAGACCATCTCCAATTTCTCTTTGTCATCAATCTACCATTATCATACTTTTTGTTATTTTATAACCCCAGGACCCCTCTCACATTAAAGGCTCCCGCAGCATCAAGGCAGCGCTACTTCCAATACCAGGGAAATGATGGACTCCTTTGAAATATAAAGTTCCTCAATGAGACTGTACTCATTTTCTCAACAGACGAAGACACAGCCGCACCGGTGTGACTTAACTCTTGGTATAACAAGCCATGAGAGTGACTCTCCTACAGCGGCCGGCTATGAAATTGTCCAACCAATTCTTTTTCATTCTTGTCGAGTGTGATTCCAAGTTATCTTTAGTCTCAGGATATGTCGAGGGACAGCGTCGAAGGCCTTGATGTACTGCGCGGAAGGGAGGGGATGACTGTGGTTCGTCTTTGCCATCTTGGATATGTTGTATATAACAAGGTCTGTGTGTTGATGGTGCACCTGAGCCTGAAGACCAGCTGTGTGGGTGAGAGTGGGATGCTCTGTTTGATTCGATCGAGGATAAGTTTTTCACAGAGTTTGGCTACTGAGGACAGAAGTGATTCGGGATGATAGAAAGAGAGAGGGTTGGGCGGTTTATTAGAGGGCTGGTATTATGTTGACAAGATTCCAGGTGTTTGAGAACCTGCCGTGTAGCCAGGAGGGATTGATACCACCCTTCACAACAACAAAAAAGTGGTTGGGCAGTTTCATAGCCAGTCATCATACTAAGAGTCACTCACAATAGCTTCACCACTGAAACACAAGCTCTACAATGGAGTTCCCTATTAAGCAGTTCTTTCTCCAACTCTTCTCAATATCTTCTTACACAAATCCCAATACCTCAAGGAAACTTCAATATCAGGTCTTTTCCGATGCAGACGACCTCATGATCACATCACAACGGCCTGACACCACAGTAACAACAAACATGCAGCACTACATTACACAATTAGAACATTGGCTCACCCAGAATAGAATATCTGCATCTCCACAAGTCTTTCATCACTCTTTAAAATCCAGATGGACCTGAATCCAGCTCTCACTCTCGTCACCATAACTGGGAAGTCTCTCCCACTGAGCTAAACACCAAACATTCTAGGCATCACACATGACAGTCACTCCCCAAACCTATAATATCAGCACAAAAGCAACACACCAAATAAATGCCCTCAAAACACTAAATGGAACCAGCTTTGGACAAGAAAAAGAATCCCTCAAAATCCTAAACAGAAAATTCATTAGCACTTTAAACTATGCCTCACCTGTCTAGTCTTCCACCCTCACAAAAGCAGAAATATAAAAAAGTCTCACTCCAACCTACTTGACATACATCCATCATAAACCAAACTCCCCAGACAAACACGTCACACTTTCCCATCTATGCTCTGAATATCACTCATCATTACAATACTATAAATATCATTTGAACTTATCCAAAGACCCTTCATCCCATGATATAACTACCATAAAGAAGACTCAGAGCACTAACAACTCAACTGTCCTGCACTCTCTGCACAGACACACACACACATCACCTGTGATGTCGGCCAGTGGATGTGGTGAGCTTCCTCAGTCCTGCAGGAACCAAATAATGATAGAAGGGACTACTGGTGCAAGAATATATATAAACTTGTCTGTTCGTTTCACACTATTAATATGATGTTCCGTGATATCCCAGTATTCTGCTTAATAAAACGTACACAAAAGACAGGAACTATGAAAGTGTTAGTCGAAGGGGCAACTAAAAATCATGACAAAAATGAGATATGAGCAGAGATTGTAAGATATATTTCCCTTTATCTCTGCTTTATGTTAGTAATGAATTATGGTTTGATGTAGGATGTATGGTACATTGTGACAATGGAATAAGAAACAGGCTGATAATACTGAAAGATCTGAATACACATTTTCCCCAAAACAAAAAAAGTTACTTAAATGAAGCTTATCCTTTATATCTACATAATTTTCTGCATTTGAACAACAACGAAAAAGTATATCAACACCATTTTTCCAGAATTTCATTGTATTTCTTAGCAATGCCAAAGGACAGAAGTTAAAACAACAGGGCGACACTTGAGCAACATCCCAGAGTACTAATGACTTTGGAGCTTCTAATATTGCCATCACTTTTAATGAATTCTCTCAGGCTATAAGCAGACACAACTGCTGAATTCTTGAGAGTGTGAGGAGCCATAGTGTGCTTGGTGGAATCAAGATCTTGTTTTAATGTGTTATATTTTGAAAAGCTAGTCTCAGATTAAGCGTATGGCAAGTTTAGGTGTGATTTCTGTTTCAACTGTTGATTCAGTAAAGGCCCTGGCTTCTCTTACTGTCTCTTCTGGGCTTCTGGGAATGTACTGCTGATGGCTTAACGAAAATGAAACAATGCACTTTTCTTAAAGGAAAAAATTGAAAAGAAAATGAAACTAGATCAGCATCTGGCATCACACACAGCAATCATCTTTGCACACAAAATTCTGAAACTTACATAGACAAACACAGCTACTCTAAAATATAAAATCTCTTCTTTGAATGGACTTAAAACTGTATTATAAAAGAAAATTGCTTTGGTATATTATAAAAGAAAGCAGTATGCTTACAGTTCTATTGCTATTTTCTTTATCTACTATGCAGCACACATTAGCACATCAATATGCTTTGACAATAGTACATGATAATTTTTCATACATCCATTTACCTTTTTAAGAATACAGTATTCTTTCTTATCTAATGAGACAGGAATACAGTATTTTTCATTTTATGACACACTTTCCCAAGCTTTTGACAGTATAAGCTGAGGATATATGAGGCTCTCAACGTCATCTAAGGAAATTTTTGAAGTAAAATTGTGGGACTATGTTTTCACATCACTCAGAGATAATGATGGTCTAGCAACTTTACCAATATCTGCTCTGGAGTCACTGACCAGTAGCACATAATGTCAAATGAATGACATCACCATTTTCTCCACCAGTCTGTGATGGTAACTCATAATGTCCAGGGTAAGGTCAGGGCAGCTTTGTCACAGAATACTCTTACCTACCCTGAAAAACTTGAAAGAGCTCCTACGAAAATATATCTTCTAAGCATGACAGCAATTGCGATGAAGCATTATGGAATAATTATGTAATAGTCAATAACAGGTGGAGGCCAAATTCTCAGTTTCCTCAGAAAAGAATGATAGTCATATCATCTTCGCAATGGCTAAACCACGTTTATTCCTGTACATTTACAGTTATTGATTAAAGGGATCAAAACAACACACAGACAATTTTTGGCTCAGAAAAAGGTAAAAAGTTCGTCAATAGATTATCAAGTGAATCTGAACTCTGTATTTTGCAACAAGATCAAAGGTTGACCACGGATTAGAAAATGTGTTAAGCTTGCTACTTTGCAGAACTGATGAAATGATTCTCACAAATATTATACGGAATAATTGTATACATACTTCGAAACAGAGTAGAAATCCCACCTCTTGCATAAGGGTAACAATGTAATGGTATCATTCACAGATGACCATGAAAACTGGATATAAGAGCTTCTTGAAGAAGACTAACAGTATGTGAAAAGACCCTAAATTGATTTAATGGGATCATAATTGTAACCAATGGTCATCTCTGGATCAAAAGTATGCAATATGACATGCTGAAAAACAAATCTCACTGGAGAAGGCAACTTTACTTCTAATGGTCTTGGCTGAATATGAAAATATAACTTGGATATCATTCACTTTGAAACATCTAATTATATTATGCAGTAATGGAATTTTTATCTTTAATGCATGTCATTACAGTATTCTGTCTCTCAAAACAAACTTTGTTAAAGTTATTCACAGCCCTAACCAAGTCTTAGCTAACTGGATATCATTCTACCATTTCAGATTCCTACTTTAGTTACAAGATACTAGTGTGGGGCTTCATCTTCTGAGGAATTTGAAAACCTGCCATTTATAGTATCTTGAATAAATAAAAGCTCTAGATTTGTTGGATGATTTCCTGTGCCTTGTTCCCTTCGGAACTCCCCTCTTGGGGAGAGGTGGTAATGGTTTGTTGCAGGCCTTTCTTTGGTGTAGTAATAGCTCTGAAAATAGTTTTGATATAACAAGAGAATTGAGGCTTAGTGTCCCTCTAATTAACAGGAATTTTGATATGATAATGCCTTCTGGAGTGAGTGCAAAGACTAAAGAATGATAGGAAAGCAAATCTAAATTCTTTTTTTTTTTTAAGCTCCAACCATTTAAAGCATGCTATAACCAAATTTTTGCATCCAAAGAGCATACCATTTTACTCTCCTCACGGGTCACCATATCAAAGGAAGGTTACCTCAAAGCCTTCAGCAATCCATGGCCACCTTTCCTCAAGAGGGTAGTTCCTAAGGGAATGATGTTTAGGAAACAGAGATAAATAGGTAATTCACCCAAAATCATCTTGAGCTTTTATATATTAAAGTACTATAAATAGCAGTTTTTCAAATTCCTCAGAATATGAAGCCCCACACTAGTATTCTTTAACTAAATCAGAAATCTGCAATGAAAGAAAGATATCCAGTTAGCTAAGACTTGGTTAGGGCTCTGAACAGCTTTAACAAAGTTAGAGAGACAAGTTACTGTAATGACATGCATTAAAGATAAAACTCTAACATTTTTTTGTTAGTGAACTGTTCTTGATCATTAAATACGAAGAAAAATTTAACTTTGGTGGTGAACATGTACTTAAAACCGGATATAAATTGAAGAGATTCAGATGTCAAAAGCTCAGTAGCTTTGGGAAGGATTAAACATACATAAAGTTTGAATGTCTGATTTGTGACTCAATATAATATAAGATGACCCCTGGACATATGTCTGCAATAGGGCTATCACTCCCAGGAATAGAAATAGTTTATAGGAAACTAGTTTAGATCTTAATCTCACACGTGGCATCACATAGCAAAAATATTAAAAATTTTATAGGTACAGCAGTATGAAATGTATGAAAAACTGTGTGTTCATCTCCTGCTCCAATTCAAAGGAAGCAGAAGGCAGCTAACACTGTACCTTTTCATCATTTGTAGTAATAATGAAGTGTCATCAGAGGGTAACAAGTCTATCACAGGATGCTAGAAGTTCCTGCCACTTAGCCAGTCCCTCTGGCTGACAAGTTATGGAAACTTTCCATAAAAAGTGCATGCCTGTATGCACTTCATCCACCATATGTATATGGGAACATATCTAATGATAGTAAAATAGTGACATCATCTTATTGACTATTTAACACTGGTTGCTGACCACTTAATAGCTACTGGTAAAGGTAATATGACCACTATAAGTATCAGAAGTAATAATATCTATTAATTCTGACATTACATTTCAGTCCAACTCAGCCAGGAAAATTATCAATAGCCAATAATTTCTCATGGTGTTATTAGAATCAGATATCAATTAATGTATAACTGGCAGAGAGAATGCGTCTATTCCATAGCACAATCTCTGTTAGTTATTTCAAATTCATCTATTCACTGGAAAAGCCAATCCCTTCTTAAAGTTCTTCATGGTAAAGAATGATTCCAATATGTACATAGACAATCATTTCCAAGACCCAGACCATAATGGCAGAGTGACAAAAAAATATACATCAAGATTATCAAGTTCATGGAAATTACTGTAATAAGTAAATCACTCAAATGGAGGTACAGGTGTGGACATAACTTTTTCTCAAGTTGTGAAACCTCTGGCACTCTAAACTGAACAATTCTTCAGTGGAGTAAGAGGTACAGGAACAGTTTAATCAAGTAACAAACCTAGATACTCAAGAGAAGGAAAATATACAGAGCAAATTTTGTTAAAACAATAATGTAAATATTATATGGCATTCTTAATGACACAACTATAAAAATCACAACAATTTAAAACAATAATAACACATTCTACAAAATTGGAATATGATCCTTGAACAATTGTTTGCTATTAAGATTTCTAAAATAAAGTAGCATAAAAACAATCTTGAAGAAAGAATAGTTCTATTAAATTACCAAGTCAATCAACAGATTGATATATAGGAACTATAATGCGAGAACATGTTGAATATCAATAGCAATGGATCACTTAACAAAACGGAATTTGTAACACTGGAAAGATGTGACAGATACAAGAGTCAAAAAATCACATGGAAAATGAGGTGCAAAGAGTATGAAGGTGAAGAGGAACTTGAGACAATGAAGAGATATTATTTACTCTGACAATAAAGATGATGAAAGAACTATGTTTGAATATGAACATATAGAGCAAAATATTTTGGTCATTATTATTAAATGAATTATGATACACTATGATGATCAAAAAAATTCTCTACTGCATTATACATATCTTTTATTAAAGATTCATATTCTGGTCACTATGAAATTTCTTATGAGAGTATTATAATGAAAATACTTCTTTTATAAACAGAATCAATAATAATATTAATTATAATAGTAATAATATCAATAAGAATTCTGCAGTTAACAGATGGGTACCAAAAATGAGAGGCTGAGAAATGGAATAGAAGAAAAATGTAGTTTGATACAAGAAATGTAATCTAATGGGTGTAAAAATACCGAGGAAAATGAAAGAAATATAGGTTAATATAAGGTGTCGAATGCTAAGGAAAGTCAAGACACTCTAAGGAAAGGTTATAAAAGCCAGGCAGGTATATGAAAACAAAGAATGATAAAAGAAGGATAAGAAAGGAAAAATAAAGAATTCTTCAAAAAAAGATGTACTTTAGGGTTAAACAAAGCTTAACTGCTCTAAAAATTTATGTTATCATCATTGTATAGCCCCAGAACCCTTTCCCCTGCAGATTCAAGGCTGTGCTACACTCTCTAGCAAGAGCAGGGTAGACTAATTCAGAGCAAAAAGTTCTTTAACGAGACTGTACTCTATCTTGACAACTGACAATGATGCAATCTCACCAAAGGTGACTTTTCATGTTCATTTGTGGTGTAATATCAAGCAGATGGCATCCAGTAATTATGTTAGTGAAAGCAAAGTACTTAAAAATTGTGAACAAAAGTAAGCTTACAAGGCAAAGAAGAGTAAGACAGGTTGGCTTGAACTTATGTTTAAATAGGGAGGATCTGCAGGAAGTAGAGTGCTTTAGGTACCTGGGAGTGGATGTGGATGGAGCCAAAGGCTGAAGTGAGTCACACTATAGAGGAATGGGCTAAGATCCTGTGTGCACTGAGGAATGTGTGAAAGGGAAAGTCATCATCTGAAAGGACAACTGTAGGAATGTTTGAAGGCATAGTATGGTCAAGGTGTCGTACGGATGTGATTTTTGGTCCTTGAAAGCAAAAGAAAGGAAAAAGTTGGCAATGATATGCCTGAGGATGCTCTATGGTGTGAAGGGGGCTGACTGAGTAAGAAATGACAGTAGAAGATACAGGTGTAGCGGTAAGTGCACTTTGATTTGAAGTGTCATCCAAGGTGTTGTGAAATAATACTGATGTATGGTAGAAAATGAATGAAGAAACACAGACTTCATAGATACATATGCTTGAAGCAGAGGAAAGAAGGGGGAGGGGAGTCCAAGAATATGGAAGGATGGAAAGAAGGAGCCTTTAGGGTATTGGCATAAACATGGCTTGACAGATTCATTTAGTTAGGTTTACATTTCCACTGATCAATATATATCAAAAGAACATAAACCATGAACCAGACAACTCTGTATTTTCATGAGCCAATATGTACTGTGATCCAATAGCTAATCATCATATCTCTTATCACATGTACAAAAATTGATTTTGGGCTGACCATCTGTAACTCCTGTAATGATGATCATTTAAGTAACACAAGAAACTGAAACTGCAGTTCTGTATAATTTGCCATCATATTCATGAAAGGACAATGCTACATATCATAGAGATATATAAAAGATTTTGTAAGAAATTAATAACATACATATGTATCTTGTCAGCAAATAAATCTATGTTCAAGTAAACTGTTGTGATGGCAAGATTTGCAATGAAAAATATATAAACAGGGTCATAATGTTGTAATATATGAAGCTGTCCTCTAGATATCACCAACACTTGGTCGGTATTATAATATCTATTTACTTTTTATACAATTAAACCCAAAAAACCAATATATACCAAAATTTGTAATGCTGGAAATCATTGCTTGACAGAATTCTTGTTGGTATTTTTAAATCAGTCCTTATAGGTTAAGTGCAGGCCTTATGATTTAAGTGTAGGCCTTATGATTTAAGTGCAAGCCTTATGATTTAAGTGTAGGACTTATGATTTAAGTGTAGGCCTTATGATTTAAGTGAAGGCCTAATGATTTAAGTGCAGGCCTTATAATTTAAGCGCAGGCAGTATCTAGAGGACAGTTTTCCAACCACCCTGACCCAAACTGTGCATCAAAAGCTATCAAAGTCAAGGACGGGTAACAAAACATTCAGCACGCCTCACAATCTACAACCTCATTAAAATTAGTTACATCATGATATCGAAATCCCGAATCTTACAACAAGCTCCTAAAATTGCTAACCTCATTTACCGCTCCACAATTTGGTACTGTTTATATACAAACTTATCAGTTAAGAAAAATATGTACTTATATCTATCCATTTATACACAGAGTTACACATCTATTCTCCATATCCCAACCTTGTATTTAAACACCAGGTGAGGTATGCAGTGTCAAATATAATCTTTTAGTACACAAACAATCCTATATCTTCTAATTGCCTCTCACGTTTCACAACACCAATCAAACACTCAATACAACAGTTCCTCCCCAATTCCATCTTGGGCGATTTTCACGTCGAGGGAGCCAAAGAGAATGGATTAGAGATCGAGATAGACGACTTGTGAAGCGGTGACTGCGCCACATGCTGCAAGGATGCTGGCAGCACAGACGACGGCTGTGGTGGAACCAACAGCTGCGATGATAGACCCCATGCACGACGACAAGATGAACTGGGCCAGGAAAACCATGGAGGACACGATGGCCACGTCGGTCCCCAGGCCACGGACCTGCTGCTCCGGACCATCGTTTGCCAGGGCACCTGGTCCTTCGTTCATCTCGTCCTTGAACTGTTGGTGGTGGCACGCGAAGTGTTAATGAAAGGTGTTGGGGGTGTTAATCTAATATTAATACTCTTGCATTATTGACCTAATTCAAAATATGCAAATAGTCATACAAACAATTTTACGTATCGTAAGGAACTAACGTTAACACGTATATTCCAAGTATAAAATTTAGTTTTATGCACATATCAAACAGCAATGAACTCACATATACATATACAAATATGTATATTCATCTCTACACACACACAAACAAAAGTAATCTTGCGAACACACCTAATGAAGCACAAACAACCCCTTGAGAAAGGCCGGAGGAGGGCACCAAAGTGGGTATTGGAATTATAAGATCTAAATTACATAGAAATGCTAAAGGCTTTAAATTTGTCTGCCTTGGAAGAAAGAAGAGTGAGGAGTGACCTGATCACATCCTTAAATTTCCAGATCAATTACATGGACAGTGAACAGTTAGCTCCGTGAAAGATATAGAGCAACAGGAAGACAGCACAATTAAGCAAAAACGAGAAAAAGAAGTAAAGTTGTTAACGCAGACCACAAACATAAATCTTAGAAGTTGTATGACAGTTTGAGAATGTCCAAGAGATGGGGCCCGTAATACAAGTAGTAAAACAGTAATTACACAACCCCTTCAAACCCAGACATTTCATAACTTCCCATAACTCTAGGTCCAATCCCCTCTCTTCCTCACACACACACACACAAATATTGTTACATCCCCAAGAATGTACTCAACTCCATCCTGACTCTTCCATCTACATCCCATTTTTCTTTCCCACAACAGTCTCCATCTATTCTTTTCCAGGTCTTTCCCATCCGCACCAGCCATTCCCTCCCTCCCTCCCTGCCTATCTACTTACCGAGGCACCACAGCAGCGGGCCCACAGCTGACGTATCTTGGTGACAAGCCAAACGTCCTCACATTTTATCTATGGGAGATAACAACATGGCTACTGGCTCTACAGGAAACTGGGTCAATAGAAGGTCATTCAACAGAAAAATAAAGCTACGCTTTTGAAATCATTATTACCACTACCTGCAGATTTACAGGACAAAGCTATTTTTAAGACTAATTCAAAAACTACATGTGGGTTGGTTCATCATGAGTTCATATACTTAATTTCTGCATTATCTGAGTTTAGCAAATAAAAATAAAAAGCTTATACACTGCATTATGACGTAGGGAATTCGGGTCTATCGTATCATGTGAGTTTATTACCTGCAAATGAGGGTTTCTGTAAATGTATTTGTTATTATTTGACAACATATACATGCAATTCAGGGCTTCTCTTCGCTACCATCTGAGGGTTTGTGACCGGCAAATCAGGGTCTGTATTCTCCATCAACCGACCACCGAAATTCTGAGTCAACTTGGCCAAATGAAATATACCACTGGTGAAATATATTACTGGTCTCCTGCACTTATACTGTGGGTTAAGTTCCTGAGAAAGGTAAGTGTAAGTGAATCTATATTTACACTGAATTATGAAGGGTTCTGTTCCCTGCCTTAGCTACGATTTTGATAAAAATTCTGTACCAAGTTTCTATGAATGCATCAGCAACAGTATCAATGAGATTAAAGCGTAAATAATATCAAATGAACAATATTACTATAATAATAATACTGTATCATTATACTGACAGCCACCAACCATGGCAAAATAGTAGACACCTCACACTCACTTATTCTTTCACCCTTATCGAAAATCCCCCCTTGATGCCCACCCCACCACATCATGATGCCCCACCCTACACCCCAGGCCCCACACCCCGCCTGGCACAGCTTGCCCGGGTGGTGGTGGTCAGCCGGGGAGGACTCCCACCCCAACACATAAAGTTTGAAGATTTGGTTTAATTCTATGAATATACCGAGTTATTCATGATTTATAATTAAGCATCATGTGGTGCCACACTTCTCATAATTAATAACCGTAACTATAAGTATTTACTTTCTGTTCTGGTGTTATTGTTCATGTTTAAATGAATGTTTTATGTTTCATGGTAAATCTATAAGCTTATAACTTTATTTTTATCTTACAAATATAAATTAGTTATGCCGCCAAGTCTAGCCAGATGAAACTAAATGTTGGATAGCAGTAGTTAGGTAAATCTGGTGTGTACGAATTCAACTGCTTGTAAAATCGGGAGTACAGTAGTTAGGAAAACATAAGCAAAAGGAGTCAGAAATTTTCCTCTTTGACACGTTTTTTTCATCCTTAATTCATTCTTAGACATGCTTTACGACCTTGCGTTATTCTTGAACCGGGTATCAAGAATATAATTACCAACTCCTGCTCGTGTGTTCCATGTAATACCCTACCCTTCATCAGTCCAATGAATTGTATTCCCTTATAACATCAGTAAAAGCGATGGAGGCCAGTAATTCACATCTGGGTGTATATCCTATAACCCCGTTGGAAATATTTTTGTGCTGTACCACCTGATGGGTTATGTACTGTTCTATAGACGAGTACATTTAAAGTAGCATTTGTAAGCTGATTCACTGTAACAGAAATAGGTTTGTTTGAGTCTTGTGTTTAATAACTTACCATCTGAGCTCTGTTTGTGGACAGAGCATTGCAAAGGGTTCCTGTGGTTTCATGTAAGGCAATGATGCTAAAGAAATATTAACGTTTTCACTGTGAGATTCAGTTGAAACTGGCTCAGGACTTAGATGTGCCTATTAAGTATGGTGCATTATATAAAATGGTTCAGTATAATTATTTTTCAATTATGTAAATATACTGATTTATGGAAGAAAGATTTCCCAGCTAGATAAATGAGAAAACTGTATGTATTTTGTCATATTCTTAAGGTGCACATCTTAAACATTATATAAAATACAATAAGTACATTAAAAAGCAATGATGAAGATACTGTCTTGAAAGGTTTATATCTATCTACTTTTACCATTAAAAGTCCTAAAATACTTGCATAAATGGCTTAGTTCTAGCTCTCTACTTTTACCATTAAAAGTCCTAAAATACTTTCATAAATGGCTAAGTTCTAGCTCTCTACTTTTACCATTAATAATGTTTGGTGATATCTATTGTACAATAACAAAGAGTATATGGAGTGTGGCAGTGAGCCAACACTGAGGCACAGAACCATATTTAGTACCTCAAATATGAGGCAGCAGTATGTAAGGTGGGAGTGTTTGTGTGTGTGTTGAGGTCTGACACCTGACTGAGGTGACTGGCAAGCAGGAGGTAAAGCCATGGAAGATACTATCATACAAATCTCCAAAAATCTTGATACACGAGGGAGTGGGAAGGCGAGGTGAAGCGGAGCGTACCGTCTCGGAGGCGTGGTAGTGGGCCACAAGGAGGTAGGGCATGGTGAAGAGGGTGGAGTACATGACCCCAGCACAGCAAGAGAAGATGATGACGGCTGCTGGTTTGCGTAGGACCGCCATGAAGACCATGCCCACGCTGTACACAAGCTGACCACATATGTACACAGGTTTGGCTCTGCACAGGAAGACACACGATGACCTCAGGGGATGGAGGAAGAGTGACTAAAGGTATGATCAGTGTTACCATACAAAACTATGATGAACCCTTGCCCCGAGGGAGTCTTTGGGGGGTGCAACCCTACGCACTCCTCCTTCAAGGGGCTCTTCGAGGCTGCGCTACACTCAGCAGCAGGGACAAGACGGAGTGCTAGGAAATGAGACCTTATAAGGAAAAAATGAAAATACACATGCCAACCCTGCTTGACATGAACCTACGTACTGTGAACCTGGAAGACGTAATAATGTACAGTACAACAACAGACGATAAACAGACTTGTTAATAACGATTGTGAGTTATGGTGACGACGGATAAATGCACCAGACTGGCAGGTATAGTAAGGTCACACCTGAGAGAGTTAGTTACTTGGCTTATAAATGTCTTGGTCAGGTCAAGCGGCAATGTTACGATGAATTTAGAGAAAAATGACAATATTTAGGTTTTCCTTAACAACTATGGTCGTTCCTTATTCATGTCAGAGACAAAGCGATTACATACAGCTTATACATACAGCATCTTACGATCATAATCATGTATAAAACATCGTACAAGTATAGTTAACTTATGTATACCTTGCAATTACAGACTATGTATACATTACACTCATACTTATAAAAACATTACATACCATTCAACATTATCTTTTTAATAACACAGCTTTTACGAATACTTATACATTAGGCAGCCTCCAAAGGGAGGATGAAAAACTGGGTTGCCTGTGGGTCGACAGCCTTGTCCAAGATGTGGATCTACGCTCACCTCTCTCGTTGATGAAGAGATCAGGAGAGTGTATGTATTCCTCCAACACTAACGGTATTCCATGATACGATAAGATTTGTCCATATTGGTCTTGTACTATTTTCCTTGACCTTCTTACTCCCGGAGTGTTTGGTGATGCGCTGAAGACAAGCACAGGGGAACACATCGGAGGATGTTGTCAATCATAGTCTTCGTTGTTGTTTTTTAATAGGGTTTTACTCCAGGGTGATCACCATGCTATTCCCTTCCTGATTCAGTTACCATAAACTTTCTACGTAGAGTGTGAGGTTCACATCTCTCCCAACACTTTCCTACCTCTCCCATGACCCGCATGCCTTCCCTCCCTCCTCCTCAGTCACCCACCTGCGGGCCACACACACTCCTTTCCCTGCCTCACTCCCCTTCACACCAGGCGGATTACTTCTGTTTACCCACAGCTTTGCCACTCTTCATCCAATCCTCGGGGGCGGCTGGTTCAAAATTTGCTCACCACTGCCGCTGCTGCATCTGGACGACACTGGTCATCTCCTCCTACAGTGCATGACCACATCTCTCTTCCTGTACCTCACATATGGTCTTCTCTTCCACGCGGAACTCATTCATTTCTCCTTCCTACAGTTCATCTGTGTGGCATTCCTCATGAGGAGTTAATGTGCAATATCCTTACCATTGCCTCTCCCACCTCAAACATCCTTACCATACCCTCTACCAGCTCACACATCCTCACCATACCATCTGCCACCTCACATATCCTTACCATACCATCTACCACCTCACACAACCTTAACACACCCTCTACCACCTCACACAACCTTAACACACCCTCTACCACCTCACACAACCTTAACACACCCTCTACCACCTCACACAACCTTAACACACCCTCTACCACCTCACACATCCTTAACATACCCTCTACTGCCTCACACAACCATAACACGCCCTCTACCACCTCACACAACCTTAACACACCCTCTACCACCTCACACAACCTTAACACACCCTCTACCACCTCACACAACCTTAACACACCCTCTACCACCTCAAACATCCTTACCATACCCTCTACCAGCTCACACATCCTCACCATACCATCTGCCACCTCACATATCCTTACCATACCATCTACCACCTCACACAACCTTAACACACCCTCTACCACCTCACACAACCTTAACATACCGTCTACCACCTCACACTTCCTTAACACACCCTCTACCACCTCACACTTCCTTAACATACCCTCTACTGCCTCACACAACCTTAACATACCCTCTACCACCTCACATATCCTTACCATACCATCTACCACCTCACACAACCTTAACATACCCTCTACCACCTCACACAACCTTAACACACCCTCTACCACCTCACACTTCCTTAACATACCCTCTACTGCCTCACACAACCTTAACACACCCTCTACCAACTCACATAACCTTAACACACCCTCCACCACCTCACACAACCTTAACACACCCTCTACCACATCAGGAGCTCACCTGAATCTCTTGACCAGCTTCTCGATGAGGAAGGAGTAGACGGAGCAGGAGAGGGAGTACAGAGACATACCCCAGCACCCGAAGCGAACGCCTTCCTCGTACAGCTCCTTCTCCTGCGTGCCATCTGCAGCCTGCGGTGGACGACAGGTTAGCGCAGGAGTCGAGACACAACACAGGTACGTAAATATTAACTTTAGGGCACGAAGGCCGAATTGCTTTGTGGCCTAACTATACTGTTTACGTTACAAATCGGCAGTGGGATTATAAAATGAGATGTTTTAGGATAATATGTGGTGTGAGGTGGTTTGATCGAGTAAGTAATGTAAGGGTAAGAGAGATGTGTGGTAATAAAAAGAGTGTGGTTGAGAAAGCAGAAGAGGGTGTTTTGAATTGTTTTGGTCACATGGAGAGAATGAGTGAGGAAAGATTGACCAAGAAGATATATGTGTCAGAGGTGGAGGGAACGAGGAGAAGTGGGAGACCAAACTGGAGGTGGAAACATGGAATGAAAAAGATTTTGAGTGATCGGGGCCTGAACATGCAGGAGGGTGAAAGGCGTGCAAGGAATAGAGTGAATTGGAACGCTGTGGTATACCGGGGTCGACGTGCTGTCAATGGATTGAACCAGGGCGTGTGAAGCGTCTGGGGTAAACCATGAAAAGTTCTGTGGGGCCTGGATATGGAAAGGAAGCTGTGGTTCCAGTGCATTATTACATGACAGCTAGAGATTGAGTGTGAACGAATGTGGCCTTTGTTGTCTTTTCCTAGCGCTACCTCGCGCACATGCATGGGGGAGGGGGTTGTTATTTCATGTGTGGCGGGGTTGCTATGGGAATGAATAAAGACAGACAGTATGAATTATGTGCATGTGTATATATGTATATGTCTGTGTGTGTGTATATATGTGTATACATAGAGATGTATAGGTATGTATATTTGCGTGTGTGGACGTGTATGTATATACATGTGTATGTGGGTGGGTTGGGCCATTCTTTCGTCTGTTTCTTTGCGCTACCTCGCTAACGCGGGAGACAGCGACAAAGCAAAATAAACATATATATATATATATATATATATATATATATATATATATATATATATATATATATATATATATTCGCCATTTCCCGCGTTAACGAGGTAGCGTTAAGAACAGAAAACTGAGCCTTAGAGGGAGTATCCTCACTTGGCCCCCTTCTCTGTTCCATCTTTTGGAAAATTAAAAACGAGAGGGGAGGAATTCCAGCCCCCCGCTCCCTCCCCTATTAGTCGCCTTCTACGGCACGCAGGGAATACGTGGGAAGTATTCTTTCTCCCCTATCCCAAGGGATAATATATATATATATATATATATATATATATATATATATATATATATATATATATATATATATATATTTCTTTCATACTATTCGCCATCTCCCGCATTAGCGAGGTTGCGTTAAGAACAGAGGACTGGACTATATATATATATATATATATATATATATATATATATATATATATAATGGTTAAAACAACTGCTTTCTAACTAAACTAGAAAAAAGCAAGATATATTCAAAATCAACCCAGCATCCTGGAGAGGGCTTGACCATCATGTCAAATGAGCATCTACTGATAACAGGTGGAAGACAAGAGACTGTCAGGTGCCACTCACCCCAGGGTCGCCGCCGAACACGGCCTCGCCCACGAAGTCAGTGAAGTAGAGGGAGTAGCAGACGAGGGACATCCAGCAGAACAGGTTGGTGATGCACAGGATGCGCAGCGACTGTACAGCGGCGAGAAGAGACACTGGATGATGAGGCAGGGGAACGAAGGTACGAGGCAAGAGAGAGAGAGAGAGAGAGAGAGAGAGAGAGAGAGAGAGAGAGAGAGAGAGAGAGGTATGGCCTGCATGGATCACTACATGTCTTGCCTGTTGCTTGAGAGTGTTCTGAGCCACCGTCTTCGCATTACACATCCATTCCATCCCGTTCATGCCCCACACCCTCTTGCACGTTCAGGCCCCGATGTCTCAAAAGCATCTTTCCACTCAATCCTTCCATTTTGTCCCAGTCCTCCTCCTCCATCCCTTCACTTCTCGTGCACACACAATATATCCTCTTCGTCCGTCTCTTTACCACCCAACCTCTCCATACCACCAAACCATCGCAGCACAACCCGCTCAACGTCTCTCAAACGTAATCCGCTTACCACCACCACCACCACCACCTCTCTCTCTCTCCCAGTGTCAGTCTTTACTCAATCATTACTCGCCACACCACACACTATCCTCAGGCATTGAGTTTCCATGACGTCCACCTTCTCCCGTATTTATGGACTTACGAGCCACAAGACTCGCGTCTATGCAGCAGTGCTGGAACTACTTTCTGTACCGTCAAACAAAACCGTCTTTTTCCTCTCTTGCCGCACATTCATCACAGCACCCAGGACCTCTGACCTCTCACTCCCAGGACCTCTGACCTCTCACTCATCCTATGGTTCGCTTCAGTTCCCAGAGTTCCATCCGATGCCATGCCCACTCCTGCATATCCAAAACATGCCACTTCTCCATGGTCTTCTCCGTTCAAACTCACACTCAAACCATGTTTTTTTTTTCCTTTGCTAAGCCTCTTTATTTTACTCTTATTCTCATTAAGTCTCAGCTTCCTCCTTTCACACTCCTTCCCAGACTTAGACACCAGCTTCTGGAGTGTGTCAACTCGAGTCTGCCACCAGAACTGTGTCATCTGAAAACAACAGCTGACTCACCTCATAGGTTCCCTCCTTCTCCAAATGACTGCAAACCCATCCCTCTCTGCAAACTACGCATTAACCTCACTCACCATTCACAAACAGATTGAACAGTCACAGTGACAATACAGACCCTTGATGCAGACAAACCTACACTTTGAACCACTCATTCTCTTCTCTTCCTACTCGCAGACTCGCCTAACTCTAGATAAAAATCTCCTGACTACTTCCAGTTGTTTTTTCTTATTTTTCTTGAAACTTAATTCTAGTTATACTTAGGCACTTTCTCATGAACAGAGAATTCGTGAGAGAGAGAGAGAGAGAGAGAGAGAGAGAGAGAGAGAGAGAGAGAGAGAGAGAGAGAGAGAGAGAGAGAGAGAGAGAGAGAGAGAGACTGAAAACAATACTGCATTACATGTACATAATAAAACTGAAAATCGTGACAATGAATCTGTAACAACAGAAAGCCTGTGACGCTAACACTAGAACTTTTCCAAGTATTCATAAGACCATCTTATGGCTAGAGAGATGCCTGCAGGTCTTAACATTATCTCTCTGGGTCAACCATGGCATCACTCTTCATCAATCCAGTCTTGAAATTCGTGAACTTAAAATGAGAACCATGAAGCAATTATTCTATGGCACTATATGGTATATAGCAAGACCTGGAATGAAAGTTGGGAAACGTTACTGTACTCTGATTCGATTTGACTGGTTCATGTTGCATTATGCTGGTGTGATGGAGTGATTTGACTGTCCAATCAATCACGATTGCAAAACATCAATGGCAAATAACCTTGCTTCAATGTTGGTCAAGATATACAAAAATTTCAAGTCACTGTTTACACTTAGACATCCATAACAGAGTCAGCCAGTGACGTCATATAAACTGGCGTGCCTCAAGGTAAATTAATAGACCCTCTTCCCCCCCTTTATTTTTTCTGACCACACCAGGCCAGCCATCGCTGGCCAGGAGGACTACCACCCACCCTGGGCATGTAGACGATAGAGAGGAGATACTGGCGGAGGGTCGCTCCGGGCACCACCGCCTCCTGCGTGCCTTCTCCTCCTTCTTCCCCTCCGACGGGCTCCTTCACCGCCTCCGTCGGGTCCTGCAAGATTCATCCAAGTGTACATAGTGCCTCACTCACAACACCGGGACACGGGGAAACAGACAACAGGTCTTATAACAGACACAAAGAAACTGAATATCATTAAGTTCGTATACACAGAACGTGACGCCACTCACTGACATAAGAAGGTAAGGCTGAGCAAATTATTCCATACAGTAGATTCCACAAGACGAAACGAGATCAAAAGACTCGAGGAATATCTGCATGGTATGTGATGCACTAGGGAAGGGGTTGAGAGGAAATTAAAGCATGTGGAAAGAGGTTCGGCACGAAATGAGGCAGGGAAGATGTCTGGTGCACACAGGATACCTGCAGATGATGGAGCCAAGAAATCATGAGAGATTCTACAATAAAGACAAGAGAGATGAGCACAGGTCTGGTTAAATCAGGTGAAGGTAACAAGGCAGATAAAGAACAAGACATGGAGGTTAAGTAGAACTTTCTGATAATTACATAGACACCTTAGCAATATGGAAAATGACCCAGAGTCCATAGAGAATGCATGTGAATGAATGATGGTTTCCTCGCAACCGACAGACTTGAATGAATGAGGGTTCTCTCACAACCGACAGAGTTGAATGAATGAAGGTTCTCTCACAACCGGCAGACTTAAATGAATGAAGGTTCTCTCACAACCGGCAGACTTGAATGAATGAAGGTTCTCTTACAACCGACAGACTTGAATGAATGAAAGTTCTCTCACAACCGAGACTTGAATGAATGAAGGTTCTCTCACAACCGGCTGACTTGAATGAATGAAGGTTCTCTCACAACCGGCAGACTTGAATGAATGAAGGTTCTCTTACAACCGACAGACTTGAATGAATGAAGGTTCTATCACAACCGAGGCTTGAATGAATGAAGGTTCTCTCACAACCGACAGACTTGAATGAATGAAGGTTCTCTCACAACCAACAGACTTGAATGAATGAAGGTTCTCTCACAACCGACAGACTTAAATGAATGAAGGTTCTCTCACAACCAAAACACTAAAAAGAAATAAGAAACAAAGTGAAGGAAGACATTATCAGCTCATTACGACATGAAACACAGAGAAGGGAAGAATGTTAAGCTATACTCCCACAGTTGAAGGAAGAAGCTATACTCCCACACTTGAAGGAAGAAGCTATACTCCCACAGTTGAAGGAAGAAGCTATACTCCCTCAGTTAAAGGAAGAAGCTATACTCCCACAGTTGAAGGAAGAAGCCATACTCCCACAGTTGAAGGAAGAAGCTATACTCCCACAATTGAAGGAAGAAGCTATACTCCCACACTTGAAGGAAGAAGCTATACTCCCACAGTTGAAGGAAGAAGCTATACTCCTACAGTTGAAGGAAGAAGCTATACTGACACAGTTGAAGGAAAAAGCTATACTCCCACAGTTGAAGGAAAAAGCTATACTCCCTCAGTTAAAGGAAGAAGCTATACTCCCACAGTTGAAGGAAGCTATACTCCCACAGTTGAAGGAAGAAGCTATACTCCCACAGTTGAAGGAAGAAGCTATACTCCCACAGTTGAAGGAAGAAGCTATACTCCCACAGTTGAAGGAAGAAGCTATACTCCCACACTTGAAGGAAGAAGCTATACTCCCACAGTTGAAGGAAGAAGCTATACTCCCACAGTTGAAGGAAGAAGCTATACTCTCACAGTTGAAGAAATGTCTTGCTATCATTGAGGAACTAAAGGACAAGAAATGTTAGACATGTAACGAGATAAATCAAGGAGAAAAGGTCTCTTGTTTTTTTTGTCCTGAGCTGTAGTATTTGTCATGGTGGATTTGATTAATATGTCAATCTCTCTCTTTTAAGACAGTTATTCCTAAATGACCTTTATCATACGTAATAAAAAAAACAAAATTACGTCGCTTAATAGGTAAGGATTAGTCTCATGTTTAATAATAATAATAATAATAATAATAATAATAATAATAATAATGAAAGTAATAATAATAATAATAATAATAATAATAATAATAATAATAATAAT
The DNA here is from genome assembly GCF_036320965.1 of Panulirus ornatus. Taxonomy (NCBI): domain Eukaryota; kingdom Metazoa; phylum Arthropoda; class Malacostraca; order Decapoda; family Palinuridae; genus Panulirus; species Panulirus ornatus. The sequence goes on from NC_092225.1 coordinate 52,939,912, forward strand.
AATAATGAAAATAATGAAAATAATAATAATGATAATAATAATAATAATAATAATAATTCATCTATTGACTGACAATCAAACTGTGTTCCCCTATGATAAAAATCGCAGTGCTGGGGTTGGCAACACTGCCACCCAGTGGTGAGGCAGAGATAAACCAACTTCGCTTCAGGAGTTAACAACACTACCATCATCCCTGGACCTGTGCTACACATGACCATCTGAAGTTATTCTTTTCCAATGAAGGTGTCGACTCTAACTCCTCACAGCTCATATTATGCCTTGCACACTACCCCTCATCCGTCTCACTCACCCGTCTCCCTCATCCGTCTCACTCACCCGTCTCCCTTACCGTCTCACGCACCCATCTCCCTCATCCGTCTCCCTTATCTGTCTCACTCACCCGTCTCCCTTATCCATCTCACTCACCCGTCTCCCTCATCCGTCTCACTCACCCGTCTCCCTCATCCGTCTCACTCACCCGTCTCCCTTATCCGTCTCTCACCCATCTCCCTCATCCGCCTCACTCACCCGTCTCCCTCATCCGTCTCACTCGCCCGTCTCCCTCATCCGTCTCACTCACCCGTCCCCCTCATCCGTCTCACTCACCCGTCTCCCTCATCCGTCTCACTCACCCGTCTCCCTTAAGCTGGACCTTATGAAGATTCTCGTGTTAGGGTATAACTTAAGTCTTTAAGCCTCACAATCTAATTACATTTTTTTAACACTTAATTACGTAATCTTTACGTCTTCTAAAAGTTTAATGTAATTTCATTTCTGTTAAGAGTACCGTGTCTGCAGTCCATCAAAAACAACAATGTAATTAGTCTTAACTATCCTTTAGATTAATTACATTTGTGTATCATCTAACTGCTAAATAATCTAGTCTATAACTTTGTCTCAAGATTTCTATGCTCCAAACTCACGTAAATATATATATATATATATATATATATATATATATATATATATATATATATATATATATATATATATATATATATATATACATATATATATATATATATATATATATATATATATATATATCTATCTTTTTTTTTTTTTTTTTTTTGCCGCTGTCTCCCGCGTTTGCGAGGTAGCGCAAGGAAACAGACGAAAGAAATGGCCCAACCCGACCCCCATACACATGTATATACACACGTCCACACACGCAAATATACATACCTACACAGCTTTCCATGGTTTACCCCAGACGCTTCACATGCCTTGATTCAATCCACTGACAGCACGTCAACCCCGGTATACCACATTGCTCCAATTCACTCTATTCCTTGCCCTCCTTTCACCCTCCTGCATGTTCAGGCCCCGATCACACAAAATCTTTTTCACTCCATCTTTCCACCTCCAATTTGGTCTCCCTCTTCTCCTCGTTCCCTCCACCTCCGACACATATATTCTCTTGGTCAATCTTTCCTCACTCATTCTCTCCATGTGCCCAAACCATTTCAAAACACCCTCTTCTGCTCTCTCAACCACGCTCTTTTTATTTCCACACATCTCTCTTACCCTTACGTTACTTACTCGATCAAACCACCTCACACCACATATTGTCCTCAAACATCTCATTTCCAGCACATCCATCCTCCTGCGCACAACTCTATCCATAGCCCACGTCTCGCAACCATACAACATTGTTGGAACCACTATTCCTTCAAACATACCCATTTTTGCTTTCCGAGATAATGTTCTCGACTTCCACACATTCTTCAAGGCTCCCAGAATTTTCGCCCCCTCCCCCACCCTATGATCCACTTCCGCTTCCATGGTTCCATCCACTGCCAGATCCACTCCCAGATATATTTAGGTAAGGTAGGACCACAGGGTATAACACCTGGTCTACTACCACAGGGCGCAACACCTGGTTCGTTACCACAGGGTGTAACACCTGGTCCATTACCACAGGGTGTCCTGGGGTCCTTGTCGTGATATAGCCTGACGTCCTTCTTCTACCCTGGACAATCTGGTCATGGCGCCTACCGTCGTAAAACTACCACAGGTTGTGTCATACAAGGCCACTGGGGCTCGTGAGCTGGGTGCTTTTACCCTTACGTGTCTCCCACACAAGTGAGGCGGGAGGATGTGTGTGTGTGTGTGTGTGTGTGTGTGTGGCTGGGTCCTCCCTAGCACCACGTACCTGCTGGTTGAATGAGGTCTCCTGCTGTAGGCCGGCCTGGCCCTCCCCTGCCATACCCTGGTCACTGTTGTAACCCTGGTATGACTGAGCCTCCGAGGCCGGCTCCACACTGTGCCCGTTCTGAGGAACAGAAAACGGAGAAAAAATCGCAAATTTTAAATCTTTAAATTACATTAAAAATTACATAATTACGTACCTGCATATATTTGCACAATCAAGCATTACTATATATATATATATATATATATATATATATATATATAATATATATATATATATATATATATATATATAATATATAATGCAATCCCCTTTATATTCATGATTTAAATTCTTGCAGAAAAATCCTCTATAATCCCCAGTTATCAATAACTCTAGCTTAGTGCATATGTCACACTGGTAGTCGCATGACCTACTGAAGCGAGCTATGCCTGGTCACGTGAACCTGGTATGACTGGCCTCCAGGGCACACACTGTGCCCTTCTAGAACCAAACCCGAGAAAAAATCCAAAAAACTCTCCTCAGTACATGGGAAAATTCATAATACGTACCTGCAATTTGGCCATAAGCTTACTACTCATTATATGAACTATAATCATATCATATATATAAGTGTGGCTATTATATATAACAGAATGCAACTAATCCCTTATGTCCGATTAATTCCTCTGCACAAATCCTATGATCCTATTCAATAACCTCTCAGCTAGTGCATACGCATCAGAAGCCGTGGAATGCATTAAGCGGATGCTCAAGCTTGCAGGCATCCCACTGCTCCTCAAGCTGAGCTTCTATGCCAAGTGCAACTTAGGCGGCCTTAACCTCGCCTCATAACTTACTCACACTCAAGCTGACTTGGGGAGGGGGCTTACCCTCTCCCTCAAGCTGGGGCCTTATCCGTCTCCCTCAAGCTGGGGCCTTACCCTCTCCCTCAAGCTGGGCCTTATCGTCACTCAATCTTGGGACTTTACCCTTCCCTCAAGCTGGGAGCTTAACCTTCCTCTTCAACTCCCTCACCCGTCTCCTTCAAGCTGGGCTACCTTCCCTCAAGCTGGCCCCTAACTCGACCCTCTCCCTCAACTGTACTCCCTCCCCCAAAGTTAAGCACTACCACTCAACAATGCTACCTCAAAGGTCCTTATATTTACAAAATCTGACTCAACGAAATTCCTTCATCAATAAATTTACCACAACACTCATAACAATGACACGTAATTACTAGATAAGTCGTAATATTTACAAAACATGAAGTAGAAATGTCTTTAACAATGAGATTATGTACTGTACTTACCAGACGGTCTTATGTAAACGTACATTAATGAAGTGGGAAGTGTACTGGTACTTACCATGAGGTAGTGTACTGGTACTTACTGGGTATACTGTACATCCAGGGGTAGTGTACTGGTACTTACCATGAGGAGTAGTGTACTGGTACTTACCATGAAGGGTAGTGTACTGGTACTTACCATGAGGGTGTAGTGGTACTGCTTACCATGTGGGGTAGTGATGGTACTTACCATGAAGGGTAGTGTACTGGTACTTACCATGAGGGTGTGTATGTACTGTACTATAAGGGTGACTGGTATGTACATGGGATACCAAGGGGTAGTGTACTGGTACTTACCATGTGAGTGTAGGTAGTTACCTGGTATTACCTATACATGGGGGGGTGTACTGGTACTTACCATGAGGGGTAGTTATGGTACTTGTGGTATTACCATAGGGGTAGTGTACTGGTACTTACCATGAGGGGTAGTGTACTGGTACTTACCATGAGGGGGTAGTGTACTGGTACTTACCATGAGGGGGTAGTGTACTGGTACTTACCATGAGGGGTAGTGTACTGGTACTTACCATGAGGTGTAGTGTACTGGTACTTACCATGAGTAGTGTACTGGTACTTACCATGAGGGGGTAGTGTAGTGGTACTTACCATGAGGGGTAGTGTACTGGTACTTACCATGTGGGGTAGTGTACTGGTACTTACCAGGAGGGGGTAGTGTACTGGTACTTACCATGAGGGGTAGTGTAGTGGTACTTACCATGAGGGGGTAGTGTACTGGTACTTACCATGAGGGGTAGTGTACTGGCACTTGCCATGAGGGGTAGTGTACTGGTACTTACCATGAGGAGTAGTGTACTGATACTTACCATGAGGGGTAGTGTACTGGGTACTTACCATGAGGGAGTAGTGTACTGGTACTTACCATGAGGAGTAGTGTACTGGTACTTACCATGAGGGGTAGTGTACTGTACTTGCCATGAGGGGTAGTGTACTGGTACTTACCATGAGGGGGTAGTGTACTGGTACTTACCATGAGGGGGTAGTGTACTGGTACTTATCATGAGGAGTAGTGTACTGGTACTTACCATGAGGAGTAGTGTACTGGTACTTACCATGAGGTAGTGTACTGGTACTTACCATGAGGGGTAGTGTACTGGTACTTACCATGAGGGGTAGTGTACTGGTACTTACCATGAGGGGTAGTGTACTGGTACTTACCATGAGAAGTAGTGTACTGGTACTTACCATGAGGGGTAGTGTACTGGTACTTGCCATGAGGGGTAGTGTACTGGTACTTACCATGAGGGGGTAGTGTACTGGTACTTACCATGAGGGGTAGTGTACTGGTACTTACCATGAGGGGTAGTGTACTGGGTACTTACCATGAGGGGTAGTGTACTGGGTACTTACCATGAGGGGTAGTGTACTGGGTACTTACCATGAGGGGTAGTGTACTGGTACTTACCATGAAGGGTAGTGTACTGGTACTTACCGTGAGGGGTAGTGTACTGGTACTTACCATGAGGGGTAGTGTACTGGTACTTACCATGTGGGGTAGTGTACTGGTACTTACCATGAGGAGTAGTGTACTGGTACTTACCATGAGATGTAGTGTACTGGTACTTACCATGTGGGGTAGTGTACTGGTACTTACCATGAGGAGTAGTGTACTGGTACTTACCATGAGGAGTAGTGTACTGGTACTTACCATGAGGGGTAGTGTACTGGGTACTTACCATGAGGGGGTAGTGTACTGGTACTTACCATGAGGGGTAGTGTACTGGTACTTACCATGAGGAGTAGTGTACTGGAACTTACCATGAGGGGTAGTGTACTGGTACTTACCATGTGGGATAGTGTACTGGGTACTTACCATGAGGGGTAGTGTACTGGTACTTACCATGAGGGGTAGTGTACTGGTACTTACCATGAGGGGTAGTGTACTGGTACTTACCATGAGGGGTAGTGTACTGGTACTTACCATGAGGGGTAGTGTACTGGTACTTACCATGAGGGGTAGTGTACTGGTACTTACCATGAGGGGTAGTGTACTGGTACTTACCATGAGGGGTAGTGTACTGGTACTTACCATGAGGAGTAGTGTACTGGTACTTACCATGAGGGGGTAGTGTACTGGAACTTACCATGAGGGGTAGTGTGCTGGTACTTACCATGAGGGGTAGTGTACTGGTACTTACCATGAGGGGTAGTGTACTGGAACTTACCATGAGGGGTAGTGTACTGGTACTTACCATGAGGGGTAGTGTACTGGTACTTACCATGAGGAGTAGTGTACTGGTACTTACCATGTGGGGTAGTGTACTGGTACTTACCATGTGGGATAGTGTACTGGTACTTACCATGAGGGGTAGGGAGCTGGGTCTGTGTGGGGGCTTGGCGTCCATGGTACCATAACCCACGCTGCCATCCTCAGCCATGCCCTGCGGCTCCAGGGTCTGCTGCTCCGTCGACAGCGCCTGCGGCAGGAGAGGTGAATCCCCGGAGGGTGGGCGGGGGCGTTAGTTAGTTAGTTAGTTAGTAAGTTAGTTAGTTCATTAGTTAGTTTTAGTTAGTCTCCTCAGTCATAACCTGGATGTTCGAGTCTGCTGGTGTCTTTGTTAGCGAGGTAAGGTGCTTGGGTGGTTAAGATGGATTGTTACGGTGTTAGCCACTTGTTCGGATGGCTTAATTGGTCGTTGCTGCTTGTGGGTTAGATACATTGTTGGGCGGTGTCAGAGAGGGAGGTGTTAACTGGCGGTTAGGTAGTTATGTTTGTGTGAGGTGAGGTTACATGATGAGATGGGTCTACGGTCGTCTGTGAAGTGACTAACTGCCTACCTAGTTCGATGGTTCTCTCTCTCTCTCTCTCTCTCTCTCTCTCTCTCTGATCGCCGTTTCCGCGTTAGCAAGGTAGCGCCAGGAACAGTCTAGCTGTCATGTGTACTGCACCGAAACCACAGTTCCCTATTCACATCCAGGCCCCACAGACCTCTACATGGTTTACCTCAGACGTTTCACACGCCCTGGTTTTGTCCACTGATAACACGTCGACCCCTGTATATCATGTCGTTCTATTTCGCTCTATCCCGCGCACGCCTTTCATTCCAAACAATCTCTCCTGGTATTTCTTCACACAAATCTTTTCCAAGTTCACTTACTCCCACCACTCTCTTCTCTCCCCAATAAATTTTCCTCTTTTCCCAAACCCTCAACAAATAATCACCCTCGCCTCCACAAGGTAATAATCAGACATCCCACCAGCTGCCCCTCTCAGCTCATTCACATCCAAAAGTCTCTCTTTTACACGCCTATCACTTAGTATGTAATCCAATAATGCCCGCTGACCATCTTTACTATTCTCATACGTACACTTATGAATGTCCCTGTTTTTAAACCAGGTATTCTCAATCAACACTCCTTTTTCAGCACACAATTCCACAAGCTCTTCGCCATTCCCATTCAGAAAAGTGAACACCCTATACACTCAATTATACCCTCAACTGCTACATTACTCACCGCATCACTGGTACCCGGTCTCGTGCATCAAAGCAACTGACACTCCCACTCACCTGCTCCCATGATTTATTCCCCCGTGGCCAAGTGCATAAGCAGCAGTAATCACCCATCTCTCACCATCCACTTTCATTTTTCCCCACACTTTCTAGTGCTCACTTCCTTACATTCTTTCACACACTCTCACAACTCCTGCCTCAGGAGTAGTGCTACTCCTTCCTTAGCCATTGTCTTCTCACCAACCACTGACTTTACTCCTAGGACATTTCCAAACCATTCTTCCCCTTTACTATTGAGCAATGTTTCACTCAGAGATAGAACATCCAGGATTCTTTCCTCAAACATACTACCTATCTTTTTTCCAATCATTTTCTGTTGGTAATATCCACATACACATTCAGAGACCCAAATCTGAGCCTTCGAGGAGGATGAGCATTTCCCGCTTGACTCCTTCTGTTCTATTCATTAGATTTTGAGATATAAGAAGTGGAGGGCACACACACACACACATACACACATGTAGAAAACAGGAGGAAAGAAAAATAAGGAAAGAAAATGGTGTGTGGAATCATCACAGTCTGGTGGTAATAATTCTAACCACTGTGTCGCCTGGGTTGTTTGCTGGGAGGCGGGCAGACACACGCGGTATTAAGCCGTAAACACTCACACAAACAGTGGGTGACGTCATCATCCCACCCCAGCCACTGTCTACACCACCCCTGGGGCGGCCAGCCAGGTCGTGATGGCTTCATTTGGCCAAGACCAGGATATATGTATGGTCGGGCCACTACTGCAGCCACGGGTTCTACTGCGGGGAACCTGCACGTCAGGACATTGTCTTCCCAAGAAATAACAGGAGAGAAAGAATACCTCCCACGTATTACCTGCCGGTCGTAGAAGGCGACTAAAAGGGGAGGGAGCGGGGGGCTAGAAATCCTCCCCTCTCGGTTTTTTTTTTTTTTTTTTCCAATTTTCCAAAAGAAGGAACAGAGAAGGGGGCCAGGTGAGGATATTCCCTCAAAGGCCCAGTCCTCTGTTCTTAACGCTACCTCGCTAACGCTGGAAATGGCGAATAGATTGAAAGAAAATAATAATAATAATGATAATAGTTATGATCATTATTATTACTATTATCATTATTCCTTCCACACTTCTTTTAAAGTGTCAAGAGCCCTCGCCCCCTTTTTTACCTTAAAATTTTACTTCTCGTGATTTCGTCAGCATTCACATCCACTCCCTGATACCCAGGGCACGCCACTTGCCCCAGGTCCTCCCCATTTAAATCCCCCCACTGAAACAACCGTGTCTTATCCCTCTGTTGTATGTGCCTTACCATCTTTCCTCACAGTTATCAACTTTCAGCCTTCTTTTAAATACTTCCCCGCACTGTCATCTCCCACCAGAGCGGTGTCATCCGCAAACAGTAACTGAATCATCTACCGTCTCCCCGCTCCATACCTCCAGCAAACTGCAGACTCGCTTCTTGCATCAAGATCCAAGGTGGCAACATCTCGAAGAAAATCACGCTTAAAACAAACCTGTGCAGGAAATCGGAGGTATGTGGCAACATACAGGATTATGGAGGGTATATAAAATCACAAACAAGTTTAGGAAGAAAATTAGAAACTAAATAAAAGTATTTGAACAGAAGAAGATAAAGAAGAAAGAGAAGAAGAAGAAGAAGAAGAAGAAGAAGAAGAAGAAGAAGAAGAAGAAGAAGAAGACAAGAAAAAGAAGAAGACGACTAGGAAGAAGAAGAAGAAGACTAGGAAGTAGAAGAAGAAGAAAAGAAGAAGAAGAAGAAGAAGAAGAAGAAGAAGAAGAAGAAGAAGGAGAAGAAGAAAGATAGCCACCATAAGCCCTTTTATCTTAGGAAAACGTTGGGTTGACGACAGTAAACAAATGGCTTCCATTTAAGACAAAGCTCTGGCATCGCTGTTTTCTGCCAGGAATTCTTCTAACAAACCATAAGTTCAAAATGTATTTCCAGGGACACATTATATCAGTAGGACACAGACAATACTGCAAACTATGAAATACTTACATATTAAGGAAAAACTTTCAACCTCATTAAATCTTATCACTCTATACTATTTCCTCCTAAGCATTATCCTTAAGAGATTGGCAAACGGCGTTTCCGATCATTGAGGGCAAACCTTTCGCTGGGGACTGCCCATTTTCCCCACTTCGATACTTGCACCACATGCCTTAGTCCTGTGGTAACAAACCCATCTCACTGCTTTCCAAAGTCTTCTATCCACCCACATGTTCGTACCACCTTCCCTACAGTGTCTTGGTTCACACCAGCACCTACTGTCTCCACACACATACAAGTCACTCTCTTTCTCTGGGTATTCCTGGCACACACACTTCAGAGGAAACATCTGGTTCTGAAATCATCTATCTCTGCTGAAAATACACAACTCCTCAATTAGATGTTCCATCACCACCCTCCCATACACATCATAAGGTACAGTAGACTCAACATATCCTGTACATTCGTAATTCAAACACTCACGTTTGTCCTCTTTGTCTTTAAATAAAGGTAATATATATATATATATATATATATATATATATATATATATATATATATATATATATATATATGTATATATATACTCAGTCAATCCTCAAGCCACCACCTTGTAACATATGTACGTTAAATAACCTGACCCCACAACAATTTCTGATTATGGACAGTATACTAATACCACAGCGTTCCCATTTACTATATCTTGTGCAAGCCTTTCACCCAATATATATACATATATAAGTTTCCAAGTGGACTTCGTGTAATATTCACATCATTGTGTCTCTCCTGATGATGTGATTATCACACGAAAGTGCACTTGGGAACATACCGTGTTTCATTTTCTCCGTGGACTCATAGGAATATATATATATATATATATATATATATATATATATATATATATATATATATATGTGTGTGTGTGTGTGTGTGTGTGTGTGTGTGTGTGTGTGTGTGTGTGTGTGTGTGTGTATCTCGTCAGGCACATCACCTAATTGGAAATCATTTGCTCCAGGGAACACAATAAGTCAAGACGTAAATGTACGTCACACTTGACCTTTCTTGTAACAGGCGAGGTTGGGGTCACCTGCCGATAGGGGGAAGGAAGATGGGGGGTGAAGAGGCAGAAGCCTCACCTTCGCCTTAAGGAAGACTCACACCTTCCCATGAAGGTGACTTTACCTCACCTTCCGGACACTCACATTCACCCGTGGGAGACACACACACACTACCACGTGTTGGACTAGTCACTTTCATCCTCGGGAGATTCTCATCTTCACCACTTGGGGAGGAGGAAGAGGAGGAGGAGGAGGAGGATTCACCTTCACCTACAAGCCACTCACCTTCACCTGGGAGGAGGGGGGCGACTCCTCACCCGCGAGACTCACCTTCAGTAGCTCAGCCTTGCTGGTGTTCTGCAAGACCTCGAGCGGGATCTCCCTGAAGGAGTACAGGGTGCTCAGCACGCACGCCACGAAGATGAAGGTCACCAGGGTGAACACCGCCCGCACGTGACCCCCCAGCAGCGTACCTGACGGAGGCGCGGCCGAACACGACCACAGACACGATGTAATACAAAACTATACGCATTCCTTAACCCCCCAACATCTATATGATGATATATCTATATCATACTGAGGTATACTCGTAGAAGGTATGAGCCTCCGTACAAGGGCATCGTGGGAGAGGACAAACCCTTGCCCTTCCCTCCTCCACCCAGCTCCTCCCTCCTGCTGCGTCTTACCTATGAACGTGGCGTCCCAGTTGATGCCGCCCATGGCATAGCCCAGGCCGCCTCCAAGCCCCGCCATGACGGTGAAGGTGGAGAGCCCAACGGCGTGGTCCTCTGCAGGAGGTGAGGGGAGAGGTGAGGGGAGAGGTGAGGGTAAGCTTAGCTGTCACAACCGTGTGACACTCGGGGACTGTCACGAGGTTGTCACGGCTCATGACATACAGCATGTCATGGTTGTAGACACACCTGTCACGCCTCCTGTCGAGGCTCACGACATACCTGTCAAAACTAATTTCAACGCTTGACGCATTACCTGTCATGACACACACACACACACACACACACACACCCACACACACACGCGCACACACACACACACACACACACAAACACACACACACACACACACACACACACACACACACACACACACACACGCGCGCGCACACACACACACACACACACACACTCACACACACACACACACACACACACACACACACACACACACACACGCGCGCGCGCGCGCGCACAGACACACAAGGATTCAGCGTACGGGACGGAAAAAAGTAAATCAGTAATCGCATGTAATCAGTAATCATATAATTCTAATCACCCACAATCACACTGAAGACCGATTACATTACGCAAAGTCGTGAAATCACGATTATTTTCGATCCCACACACACACCCGGATTACCTTAAATATCACCATGGACATCGAGACTCCAGGGGTAGACCTAGGTCGAAGACATATCGGTTATCGCTTGAGATAAGAGAGGAAACATCAACACGTACAAGTTGGTCATCTATTTCGCATCGATATTGGAAAAAAAAAGTAAATTACGATGCACGTCTCCATCCACGCCATTTACCTAAGGCCCACGACTTTGTCACTGGTATTCGCTCAGATCCATAGTGGAACTGAGGACTGGCAAGGATTGATCATCATAATCTCATATTTCATGATTATAATCATCTTTACAACCGTCATCATAATCATCAGCACGTAACGATCTCCAACGATGTGTTCACAACTGTTGAAGTCGTCGCCACATATCTCCAACACTTTTCTAAGTCTGTGAATTTAGTAGACATGGTTTCTATCAACGTTTCCCACTGGTGTAGGCTCCTACATTATTCTCCACCACTGTAGTCGCCACAGTCTCCACCAACAATGTTCCTCACTAGTGTAGTCGCCACAGTCTCCAACATTTGTCCTCCACAAGTGAGGCCCGTCAACACAGTCTCCTACAGTATTTCCCATCAACCAAAGCATTTTATCATTTACTCCAAGACCAATACATGGCGCCCACACACTCAGCAACGTAGCCATACTTCAGTTCACGGGAATCAGACCATCATCTATGAGGTGAAAATTAGATTAAAGTATAGCAAAGTTCCTACTCTAAACAAATTAAAATCACTAATACACATATACGCACACATACATAAATCTAAAACATATATAAAGAGAGAGAGACACACACACACAAATATAAACACGCAGGAATACACACACAAATATAAACACGCAAGAATACACACACACAAATATAAACACGTAGAAATACACACACACAAATTTAAACAAGCAGGAATACACACACACATATATAAACGCGCAAGAATACACACACATAAATATAAACACGTAGAAATACACACACACAAATATAAACACGTAGAAATACACACACACAAATATAAACAAGCAGGAATACACACAGAAATATAAACAAGCAGGAATACACACACACGCACAAATATAAAGACGCAGAAATACGCAAACACACAAATATAAACACGTAGGAATACACACACACAAATATAAACACGTAGAAATACACACACAAATATAAACACGAAGGAATACACACACACACGCAAATATAAACGCGTAGAAATACACACACACAGATATAAACACGTAGAAATACACACACAAATATAAACACGAAGGAATACACACACACACAAATATAAACACGTAGAAATACACACACACACACAAATTTAAACACGAAGGAATACACACACACGCAAATATAAACGCGTAGAAATACACACACACACACACACAAAACCTAAATCAGAAAAATATGGCTGGAGCGGCGCGGCAACAAGATCATACACAATGCAAGACGCATCTGCCCGTCACACTTGGCGGCGGTACACGACCCAACGCTTCACAAACTCGTGTATTATTACGCGCGCCGCCTCTCATGCCCGTTATGTCATTCTCCTTTCCCTCGCTCATGGCTGGCCAGGGCGCCGGAAGAGAGAGAGAGAGAGAGAGAGAGAGAGAGAGAGAGAGAGAGAGAGAGTGTCAACCACTGGGATTCGACCAATGATCAATCTTATGATTTTGGCCGTGAAAATATGCAAGTGATTTTGTTGTTAACAGAAATCCTGGTTAGGTTAGGTTAGGTTAGGTTAGGTTAGGTTAGGTTAGGTTAAAATACATGTATAAGCATACAATGGTGAGCGTAACAGCATGTGTTCACGGGTTTTAAGTTAATATAACGCAAAAGTAAACTTGAGATGCGTATACCAGCATATATATATATATATATATATATATATATATATATATATATATATATATATATATTTATCCCTGGGGATAGGGGATTAAGAATACTTCCCACGTATTCCCTGCGTGTCGTAGAAGGCGACTAAAAGGGGAGGGAGCGGGGGGCTGGAAATCCTCCCCTCTCGTTTTTTCTTTTTTTTTTTTCCCGAAAAGAAGGAACAGAGGGGACCAGGTGAGGATATTCCAAAAAAGGCCCAGTCCTCTGTTCTTAACGCTACCTCGCTAACGCGGGAAATGGCGAATAGTTTAAAAGAAAGAATATATATATATATATATATATATATATATATATATATATATATATATATTGGAAAGGATTGAATTTTGCACGTGATCAAGGTATTCCTATGAGTTCACGAGGAAAATGAAACACGAAAAGTTCCCAAGTGCACTTTCGTGTAATAATCACATCATCAGGGGAGAGACAAGAGAGAAATATAACAGTCAGTTGATATACATCGAAGAGACGAAGCTAGGACCTAGCTTCGTCTCTTCGATGTATATCAACTGACTTATAAAGTTCTCTCTTGTGTCTCCCCTGATGATGTGATTATTACACGAAAGTGCACTTGGGAACTTTTCGTGTTTCATTTTCCCCGTGGACTCATAGGAATACCTTGATCACGTGCAAAATTCAATCCTTTCCAATATATATATATATATATATATATATATATATATATATATATATATATATATATATATATATAGGGCCGGATACATATATATATATATATATATATATATATATATATATATATATATATAGGGCCGGATATATATATATATATATATATATATATATATATATATATATATATATATATATTCTATTATACTTAGTCGGCGTCTCCCGCGTTAGCAAGGCAGCGCAAGGAAACAGAGAAAATGGCCTAACAGACACACATACAAATGCATATACACAAACGCCCACACACGCACATATGCACACCTATAAACCTCAAAGCACACACACATACACCTGCACACTTGCTGCCTTCATCCACACCGTCGCCACCCCGCCACATATGAAACAGCATCCCCTCCCCCCGCGCGAGGTAGCGCTAGGAAAAGACAACAAAGATCACATTCGTTCACACTCAGTCTCTAGCTGTCATGTGTAATGCACCGAAACCACAGCTCCCTTTCCACACCCAGGCCCCACAAAACTTTCCATGGTTTACCCCAGACGCTTCATATGCCCTGTTTCCATCCAATGACAGCGCGTTGACCCCGGTATACCACATCGTTCCAATTCACTCTATTCCTTGCACGCCTTTCACCCTCCTGTATGTTCAGGCTTCGATCGCTCAAAATCTTTTTCATTCTATCCCTCCACCTCCAATTTGGTCCCCCACTTCTCTTTCCCTCTACCTCTGATACATATATCCTCTTTGTCAATCTTTTCTCACTCATTCTCTTCATATATATATATATATATATATATATATATATATATATATATATATATATATATATATATATATATATACATTTGCATGTCAGGTTGGCAGCTCAGAGAGCGCTGGGCCAGAGGACAGTACCTGTGTCTTAGCCGCCCACGGGGAAACTGTCTAGAGCGACCGGATTTCTCGCCCTTAGCGAGGTCTTGGGTCACGCCTGGAGGACCTAGTTTTCCTCGCGCACTCCCCCGAGGTAGCCCCTCCCGGGAAGACCTGAGTGGGAGGGGGCTAAGCCCTCGGCTCGCCCCCGGAATATTAAACAACCCTGATAGGATTTTGTCGTGTAAATTAATTGGAAGGTAAGACGTGTGGCTCTATGGGGACCGGAAAGTTAAGAAGAATTTGTTTTGGGGAAAAGCGATAATACAATTTCCTCTTATGAATCTCTAGGCCACGTCTGGCAGCGGCGTCAGCGATGATGGCGCGACAACATGAAGTTTTCGTATACCTTAAGATCCAATGTGATTTACGGTAACTTTTGCAGTCAAAAGTTTGTCGGTTCCATAGCAGTGAGCCTTCCTACGTAATTTTAGAATATTAGTTTAGGATGAGTTGTGTTCTAGTATAGGGAGAAAAGCGAGGGAAGGTACGTAACAAGACAAGGGCCTGTGTTAACTCCTGGCGAATCTTTATATATACAACTTAGTGTAGTGCATTTAAATAACATTTTACCTGTTATGTTTTAACATATACATATGTAAATAATATAATCTGACCGAGTTTTTGAATTCCCTGTTCTTCCATGGAGCACAGACTAGAAGCTAGAGGAACCCCTTAAAAGGGGTCGTGGGGTTATATATATATATATATATATATATATATATATATATATATATATATATATATATATATATAACTGCTTTTATCGCGATGTTTTGAATAAAATGTCAGGATCCAAAAGGAAATTCATGATGATTAAAAAAAATTTGTTTATATATATATATATATATATATATATATATATATATATATATATATGTGTGTGTGTGTGTGTGTGTGTGTGTGTGTGTGTGTGCGTGGTTACCTTCCCAGCTCCAGCGTGCCCTTGTATGTGGAGGCAGCGCCCTGGGAGCTAGCCACGTCCACCGGGCGGGACAACACTTCAAGAATTGATTTTTGACTTTTACCACAAAAGCGGCGAGTTTAGTGTGGCCTCTCCCACGTCCTGTGGAGAGCGGGGCACCAAGAGGTAAACTCAAGGGCACACCAGGTGTAGGGCATGACATGTAAGAATGTGTGGGTCGTATTGGATAATCTATCCAGCAGTTATATGTCAAGTGATTCTATTTACAAAAGACTGAACATCTGTGATTTGGATTACGTATCAAAGATGCTGTACAGTGTAAACAAGGGAAGACAGTGCCGCGATGTGATCTCTATAATGAGGTGAGTGTAGCGTAGTGACCACAGCGGTGTGGGCGCTGCAGAAGGATGGTCCGAGACGAAATTAAGAACCGGTTCACATCCACACTAAGACCAGGTTCGTTCTGTCGGATTTTACGTCATCGTTAACGATCATCTGACCCCAGAAGTGGACCAATACGAAGCTTCGTTATTCAGCTCCTAACAGCCCGTTTCGTACGAGAGCTACTCTGAGGGAAATGATACTAGAGATATAGAAAAAAAAGAAAATAGATGATAGGGGGTACAAAGGACATATCCACAGAACTCCCGCCGTGGTGTAGAGGGTAGCGTTCCTGACCAGGGTCGAGCATGGCATAGGTTCGAATCCTAGTTGCGGCAGTCGGTCCACAGTCAACCCAGCTGTTCATCCACTCCAAAAAAAAAAAGAAAATATTCAAGCATGTCAGGTCACGACCGGACCACTTCATACGTCATCCACACCCTTACACAGGTCATGGTTGGGGGGTGGGGGGACAGGGGGAACTAGTAGTGCCAGGAGAGAGAGAGAGGTCAGGTCAGGTCAGGCAGGTGGGTCTGACCTGGTACTGTGACGTCCAGGAGGTATGCACGGGAGGGACTCTGGCAGGCGTCGGCGTCGAAGTCGAGGAGCATTGTGCCCAGGATGGTGAAGAAGATGCCCCACGGGTGCGTCTGGTACCCGCTCCTTCCCTCCTCCTCCTCCTCCACCTCCGCCTCCGCCGACGACGACGATCCCTTCGTCATCTGCTCCTCGCCTCCTGCAGGAGAGAGAGAGAGAGAGAGAGAGAGAGAGAGAGAGAGAGAGAGAGAGAGAGAGAGAGAGAGAGAGAGAGAGAGAGAGAAACGCTGTCATGATAATATCTCTTTATCTATGACCTCTCATGACCTAGGTCTGTGTAACCTGCTGTCTATGATGACCTCTCATGACCTGGGTCTGTGTAACCTGCTGTCTATGATGACCTCTCATGACCTGGGTCTGTGTAACCTGCTGTCTATGATGACCTCTCATGACCTAGGTCTGTGTAACCTGCTGTCTATGATGACCTCTCATGACCTAGGTCTGTGTAACCTGCTGTCTATGATGACCTCTCATGACCTAGGTCTGTGTGACCTGCTGTCTATGATAACCTCTCATGACCTGGCTCTGTGTAACCTGCTGTCTATGATGACCTCTCATGACCTGGCTCTGTGTAACCTGCCGTCTATGATGACCTTTCATGACCTAGGTCTGTGTAACCTGCTGTCTATTATGACCTCTCATGACCTGGCTCTGTGTGACCTGCTGTCAGGGCGTCTTTATGGGTGCCTAAAACCATATTTTAAGACCCTTAAACATTCTAGCTAACTCTTATTCTTTCGTGTCCATAACCTGTCAACGAATGTCGTGCATTTAAGGATTGCATAAAATGTATCGGTGTTCACGGGTATCCCTAAAAAAAAAAAGTGTGATATGTTGTCAATGTGCGGGTGTATCCGTAAAAAGACTGTTTAATTGTCCCCCTAAAAAAAAAGCATTCAAGGGTTTCCTTAAAAAACAAAACACGCTCACTGACGTATATCCTTAAAATGTTTAAATCCTTTAATCTACATATATGTGAAGGATTTGAACAGCAGCCTTATTACCAGATCCTCAACCTTCCTACAGAGTAAAAAAATCACTAGGATAAAATAAGATGGTTTACATAAACATCATCAAAAACATCTGGCATAAATTTTACATAGAAAATAAAAAATAAAATAAAAATCTTGAAGATATCACTAGGATAAAATAAGATGGTTTACATAAACACTATCAAAAATATCTGGCATAAATTTTATATAGAAAATAAAAAAACTAAATAAAAATCTTGAAGACTTAACTTCAACTGATCGAATTAACTTTTGACATTTCTAGCACTTCAATGAGGTGACGTAACCCCATGTCACACTGCATGTTGTGTAGTTAGTAGATGCATTGGCAACACTGTCCTGTGACCTCTGCTCACAATATACATATCATCAAGAAATGTATGACACACAGTGTTCATGAATGACACTACTGTATGACACACTGTGTTCGTGAATGACACTACTGTATGATACAGTGTGTTCATGAATGACACTACTGTATGACACACTGTGTTCATGAATGACACTACTGTATGATACAGTGTGTTCATGAATGACACTACTGTATGACACAGTGTTCATGAATGACTACTGTATGACACTGTGTTCATGAATGACACTACTGTATGATACAGTGTGTTCATGAATGACACTATTATATGATACAGTGTGTTCATGAATGACACTACTGTATGACACAGTGTGTTCATGAATGACAGTACTGTGACACACTGTGTTCATGAATGACACTACTGTATGACACACTGTGTTCATGAATGACACTACTGTATGACACACTGTGTTCATGAATGACACTACTGTATGACACACAGTGTTCATGAATGACACTACTGTATGACACACTGTGTTCATGAATGACACTACTGTATGACACACAGTGTTCATGAATGACACTACTGTATGACACACTGTGTTCATGAATGACACTACTGTATGACACACTGTGTTCATGAATGACACTACTGTATGACACACTGTGTTCATGAATGACACTACTGTATGACACACTATGTTCATGAATGACACTACTGTATGACACTACTGTATGACACACTGTGTTCATGAATGACACTACTGTATGACACACTGTGTTCATGAATGACACTACTGTATGACACACAGTGTTCATGAATGACACTACTGTATGACACACTGTGTTCATGAATGACACTACTGTATGACACACTGTGTTCATGAATGACACTACTGTATGACACACTGTGTTCATGAATGACACTACTGTATGACACACTGTGTTCATGAATGACACTACTGTATGACACTACTGTATGACACACTGTGTTCATGAATGACACTACTGTATGACACTACTGAATGACACACTGTGTTCATGAATGACACTACTGTTTGACACTACTGTATGACACACTGTGTTCATGAATGACACTACTGTATGACACTACTGTATGACACACTGTGTTCATGAATGACACTACTGTATGACACACTGTGTTCATGAATGACACTACTGTATGACACACTGTGTTCATGAATGACACTACTGTATGACACACTGTGTTCATGAATGACACTACTGTATGACACACTGTGTTCATAAATGACATTACAGTATGACACACTATGTTCATGAATGACACTACTGTATGACAAACTGTGTTCATGAATGACACTACTGTATGACACACTGTGTTCATGAATGACACTACTGTATGACACAGTGTGTTCATGAATGACAGTACTGTGACACACTGTGTTCATGAATGACACTACTGTATGACACAGTGTGTTCATGAATGACAGTACTGTGACACACTGTGTTCATGAACGACACTACTGTATGACACACTATGTTCATGAATGACACTACTGTATGACAAACTGTGTTCATGAATGACACTACTGTATAACACACTGTGTTCATGAATGACACTACTGTATGACACAGTGTGTTCATGAATGACAGTACTGTGACACACTGTGTTCATGAATGACACAATGTTCATGAACCGACACTACTGTATGACACACTGTGTTCATGAATGACCCTACTGTATGACACAGTGTGTTCATGAATGACAGTACTGTGACACACTGTGTTCATGAACGACACTACTGTATGACACACTGTGTTCATAAATGACCTTACAGTATGACACACTATGTTCATGAATGACACTACTGTATGACAAACTGTGTTCATGAATGACACTATTGTATGAAAGTGTGTTCATGAATGACACTACTGTATGACACACTGTGTTCATGAATGACACTACTGTGACACACTGTGTTCATGAATGACACTACTGTATGATACAGTGTGTTCATGAATGACATTACTGTGACACAGTGTGTTCATGAATGACACTACTGTATGACACACTGTGTTCATGAATGACATTACTGTGACACAGTGTGTTCATGAATGACACAATGTTCATGAATGACACTACTGTATGACACACTGTATTCATGAATGACACTACTGTATGACACACTGTGTTCATGAATGACACTACTGTATGACACTGTGTTCATGAATGACACTACTGTATGACACACTGTGTTCATGAATGACACTACTGTATGACACACTGTGTTCATGAATGACACTACTGTATGACACACTGTGTTCATGAATGACATTACTGTATGATACAGTGTGTTCATGAATGACACTACTGTATGACACAGTGTGTTCATGAATGACACTACTGTATGACACAGTGTGTTCAGGAATGACACTACTGTATGAGACAGTGTTCATAAATGGCACTACTGTATGACACAGTGTGTTCATGAATGACACTGCTCTATGACACACTGTGTTCATGAATGACACTACTGTATGACACACTGTGTTCATGAATGACACTACTGTATGACACACTGTGTTCATGAATGACACTACTGTATGACACACTGTGTTCATGAATGACACTACTGTATGACCCACTGTGTTCATGAATGACACTACTGTATGACACAGTGTTCATGAATGACACTACTGTATGACCCACTGTGTTCATGAATGACACTGCTGTATGACACACTGTGTTCATGAATGACACTACTGTATGACACACTGTGTTCATGAATGACACTACTGTATGACACACTGTGTTCATGAATGACACTACTGTATGACACAGTGTGTTCATGAATGACACTACTGTATGACACACTGTGTTCATGAATGACACTACTGTGTGACACAGTGTGTTCATGAATGACACTACTGTATGGCAGTGTTCATGAATAACACTACTGTATGACACGCTGTGTTCATGAATGACACTACTGTATGACACACTGTGTTCATGAATAACACTACTGTATGACACACAGTGTTCATGAATGACACTACTGTATGACACAGTGTTCATGAATGACACTACTGTATGACACAGTGTTCATGAATGACACTACTGTATGACACACTGTGTTCATGAATGACACAGTGTGTTCATGAATGACACTACAGTATGACACAGTGTTCATGAATGACACTACTGTATGACACAGTGTGTTCATGAATGACAATACTGTATGACACAGTGTGTTCATGAATGACACTACTGTACGACACAGTGTTCATGAATGACACTATTGTGACACAGTGTGTTCATAAATGGCACTACTGCATGACACAGTGTGTTCATGAAAGACACTACTGTATGACACAGTGTTCATGAATGACACTACTGTATGACACTGTGTTCATGAATGACACTATTGTATGACACAGTGTGTTCATGAATGACACTACTGTATGACACACTGTGTTCATGAATGACACGGTAAACCACGGAAAGTTTTGTGGGGCCTGGATGGGGCCTGTGGATTCTTAACATCTCTGTAACTTCAACGTTAAGGTGTCCAGCTTCGGTCTAAGGGCTGTCCTGCAACATAAATGAACCTATTTCGTTATTCATTTTGTAATTTACATCATCTTTCATCTTCCTTTATCATCTTTATCACCTTCTTACATCGGTTGACGGACGCTAAACGACATAAGGGCGAGACATGTACGGCCTTCTTAGACATTCTGAGCCTAACTGGTGTGCACCGGGAAGGTGGGGGAGGACACAAACAAAGGGACGCAAGAGGAGGCTAACCCACCGCGCACCCTAGCCACGCTAATTCGAACCGAAGTCCTGGTGTTGCTAACAGCCAAGTGTTGTACATTAGTGCTGACACCCTATACAAGGTAGGCCCTGGCCCTGTACACGCTGGGGAGCTGCGTGTGTGTGTGTGTGTGTACGTATGTATGGTGGCTGGCTGGACGCTCAGGTGTGTGTGTGTGTGTGTGTGTGGTGGCTGGCTGGACGCTCAGGTGTGTGTGTGTGTGTGTGTGTGTGTGTGTGTGTGTGTGTGTGTGTGTGTGTGTGTATGGTGGTTGGCTGGACGCTCAGGTGTGTGTGTGTGTGTGTGTGTATGGTGGCTGGCTGGACGCTCAGGTGTGTGTGTGTGTGTGTGTGTGTGTGTGTGTATGGTGGTTGGCTGGACGCTCAGGTGTGTGTGTGTGTGTGTGTATGGTGGTTGGCTGGACGCTCAGGTGTGTGTGTGTGTGTGTGTGTGTGTGTGTGTGTGTGTGTGTGTGTGTGGTGGCTGGCTGGACGCTCAGGCGTGTGTGTGTGTTGTGTGTGTGTGTGTGTGTGTGTTGCTACGAGGCCGCCAGGTGGGCCCACCTTACCTGTGTCTATGAGGGTGACGTTCTCTGGGTTGTCGAGGGAGTTGACGAAGTCGGTGATGGTCGTGGCGTTCAGGAAGCCAGGCTCAGTCGCCGTCATCAGCTCGCTCACCTGCGTCAGGAGACACACACACATCAGGGTTAGCCGGGGGTGATTACTCCTACCTCCTCCTCCTACCTCCTCCTGGTCTTCATAATGACAATGTTCACCTCAGGGTTTTATGACCCGAGAGTCGCAAAGACATGGGTAGCTGTCAGACGCGACCTCGTTACCTACTGAACAATTTTAAGTCATGAGGATTGAACAATTTAATGAGGTCGTGAACACACACACACACACCCAAACACACACACACACACACACACACAAATATAGAAGAGTGAGGGGCGACTGAATCAAAACTTTCAGGTTTTGAAATCGGAGTGAAAGGGAACAGTTCTTCGAAAGATACAGCGAATATGATATGAAATTAAGAAAGAAACGTCAAAAAAGATGTTAAAAGAATTACTTTCAACGTATGAGAGTGGTGAAGGAATGTGACAGAGAGCACGAGGAAATAGTAATGCGAAATAGTACACAAAAAGATGTGAAAATCTGTGTGATTGTGAGGAAGGTTCAAGCGCTGGGACCCCACGAGAGTAAATCTCCCTCCCAGTATAATACAGACACACAAGTACACACACACACACACACACACACACACAGTGCAGGTGGAGTGGGTGGCATGCCGGGAGCGTTACGTGGACGTGTGAGACATGGTAGTGTGTGGTGGAAAAAGGATGTAGAATAGATAAACTCGAGATACATAGATGAGAGGTTACATGTGTGACTGACTGAAAGGAGTACAAAAAAAAGGAAGCCAAGGAAACTGAAAAAAAAAGGAGGGTAAATGAAAAAAAATTGGGAGAAAGATCATGGATGACTTTAGAGAAAACAAGAAAATGTTTTTGAAGGATGTGAAGAGTGAAAAGAAAACGATTGTGTTGACAATATGTGAATCAGGTCAGGAGGAGAGGAGAAGCCACAGACAGAAGCTACGCCAAAGGAAGACAGTATGAGTCGTACTGAAAGGCCAGCTGAACGTGTTAGGGAGACGTACACTGTGCTTGGGATATGAGGTTGGCAACACACACACCCAGAGAGCGAGCGAGAGCGAGTCGTGGCGGTATAGGTCAAATGGCAGGTGACTCTGTGAAAGCCTAGCACTGGAGGAAGTGTGGTCAAGCATCAGGAGGAGATGAAGCTACAGACAGAGGAGTGACTACAGTACTAACTGGTTAGGTTAGGTACTACGAGGTGTGTACTGCTCAAGGTGAGGTACCTGAGGACTGGTTGGGTTAGGTACTACGAGGTGTGTACTGCTCAAGGTGAGGTACCTGAGGACTGGTTGGGTTAGGTACTACGAGGTGTGTACTGCTCAAGGTGAGGTACCTGAGGACTGGTTAGGTGCATGTACTGCCTCCTTGTATAAAAGCAAGGGAGAGATGAAAATAAATATCATATATAGACGAAAACCTATTGAGAGGGTCGTGCTGTGCCTGGAGCCATGTGGTCTCAGGAGAGGTAAAGTGTGTGTGTGTGGGCTGGGCTGGGTGCTTGCTTGGAAAGAATGTGTGTGAGAAATACTGGCAGGGGGAAGTGAATAGCATATGGCATTCATGCATCTAGAGGAGGCGAGAGGACTGACTACCTTATGGAAAGTGCTGGGTATGTATATAAATGTGTGTGTGTGTATATATATATATATATATATATATATATATATATATATATATATATATATATATATATATATATATATATGGGGTGACTGGAAAGTTACTAAAGCCAGCAAAGAGTCTTTACTGGTAAAGTAAGACATGTGCGAATATGCGAGTAGGAAGAGAGGAGAGTGAGTGGTTCCTAGGGAAGAAGATAATGCGTCAAATATGTGTGATGTCGCCATGCTTGTTTAATCTTTTCATATACGAGGCGGTAAATGAGAGGATCTTGGAATGAGGGGCGGGTCAGCACTAGTATGGTGGAGATGGAAGGCACTGGAGCTGCTGTTTGCAGATGACGCGGCTCTGGTGGCAAACCCCAAAGAAAAACTCAGGAAGCTGGTGGCAAGGTTTGGAAGAGCATGAACAAAAGAGAAAAGAACACAAAAAGGCTGTGGTATGAGGGTGAGCCAGGAGTGTTTGAGAGTGGGTTTCAGTGGAGAGTGGCTGAATGAAATCATGTGTTTTAGGCACCCAGAACTGGACGTTGTCGAGTGGAACACTGAACAGTGAAGCGAGTCATATGGTGGAAAAGACAGTTCTGGTTCAACACGTCCGACATGCTTTCCACAGTTATGACACTTGACCACTGAACACAGCAATCATTCCCAAAGGTGTTAACACGGAACACATTTTGGCGAGATGTGAATACCTCTCGTGACGATCCTTTAGAATAAGACATCTCCGAGAATCTAACGTAATTCCTAAAGGAACTGAAAAAGATGTCTTTCGAGGACACTGAAATGATTACTGAGGCAACATGAGTGTGATCAAGAGTCTCGGGGTTACTGAGGTGATTCCAGGAAATAAAGTGTAAAAATGTTTTTTGAGGGAATAAATCTAGTCTTGAAAGACGGGAGACGTGTTTTTGTGATACTGTAGTGGATATAATAAATGCCCTTCCTTATCGTACATTATCAACATCTTTACTGTCTTTTCCTACAAGTAGAAATATCTGCAATCATCGAACTATGGTCATAATTATGATAGAAAATAGAAAAGGAAATAATGAACATTGATTTGACAAAAATAAGACCAAATTCAGCGTACTAACATTATGTGAGGGAAGCTGCTGCTCCAGTCTTTATCTTGTTCCAGTAATGTTCCAGGCCTGTAAATGAAACTCCGACAATGGCATTCTTCTAAAGCTTCTTAAGGGTCCTCTAATGTGAATGGCTTTATTTACTGGATATTCAAAAACTCACCTGCTTTATCAACATTAGTTAGTGTTTTATTATCGTTCCCTGAGCCATATTTCTAATAAGATGTTAGTAGAGGAACGAGGTTTGATTGATGGACTGAATGCTGTGTCGTGGAAAAAATGGAGATCTGTTTGGAAAATTGCGACGACCCTAGCGTTATGATCCTACCATCTGTCGCCCATCATCATCACCCACGAGGATTGCTACTGCGAGTTCTTACCTCACAATAACGTCAAAGTTAGGCTCGTATTTTTTTTTGTCTTCTCTATGGATTTCGTTAAAGTTACGACACATAATATCTCCATCCACTAACCCATCTGGACATACCTACCTTCCATTCAGTTATGATCGTTCCTCACGACGTCTAACTACATCCCATCTCTTCTTTGAAGGGAAATGATACGTAAATATAACAAGAGGAACTAAGAAAAGGATTATGACAGACGTAGATGATTACAGAAGCCATACGTCCACGAATGACGAGACGATACTTCAAAGTGAGGTTTTTTTTCTCCACGAACCCTGACCTGCTCAGAGGTGAGGACGTTGCTGCTGCTGCTGCTGCTGCTGGGGGTGGTGGCCAAGGGCGCCGCCTGCTGGTTCCAGTCGTCCCCAAGACCCAGACCGATGGCCTTCCCGTTCGGCACCAGAATCAGTCCTGCGGGAGGGAGTTTAGTGAAGGTGTTTACCACAACAAGGACATTACCAGTATTCGACAAATACACTTGAATATATATATATATATATATATATATATATATATATATATATATATATATATATATATATATATATATATAGACAGATAGATAGATAGATAGATAGATAGATAGATAGACATAGTTAGATATATCCCTAGGGATGGTGGAGAAAGAATGCTGCCCACGTATTCCCTGCGTGTCGTAGCAGGCGACTAAAAAGGGTGGAAGCAGAGGGCAGGAAATCCTCCCTTCCAGATTTTACTTTTCCAAAAGAAGGAACAGAGAAGGGGACCAAGTGAGGATTTTTCCCTCTAGGGCTCAGTCCTCTGTTCTTAATACTACCTCGCTAACACGGGAAATGGCGGAGAGAGAGAGAGAGAGAGAGAGAGAGAGAGAGAGAGAGAGAGAGAGAGAGAGAGAGAGAGAGAGAGAGAGAGAGAGAGGCCGAAGCAACATCGTCAATGTGAACGCAGTCCCCACACAGTCGTGGGATCTACGTACATATCCCAAAACACATAGACGTAGAAATCTGAGGCCAAATCCCTCCACAAAGTCGGGAAGGAAGGCTTTCGAACACTTTCCAGTGGTTTGAACGAGTTAAGTGGTTCTTGGTAATTAGTTAGCGAGGAGTTAGAGGTCAATTGTTTGGAATTACCTTAATGTTTTTGTGGCTCAAAGGGTTTGAAAGATCACATGACTGTACCTGACTATTAAAGGTATTTGCTCTCTAGGTGATTATAAAAGGGTGATATGTGGGGCTCTAATGAGCCATTAATTACGTCTGTCTTAAAGTTAAGTGTCCATGCTCAAGGCAGGAGAGGGTTACGTCAGTCATCCTACTGATAATTAATCAGCTCCTTGAACACGACGGTACGACCCTTGAGCACGATGGTACGATCCTTGAGGACGACGGTACGACTCTTGAACACGACGGTACGACCCTTAAAGACGACGGTACGATCCCTGAGCACGACGGTACGATCCCTGAGCACGACGGTACGATCCTTGAGCACGATACGATCCTTGAACACGACGGTACGATCCTTGAACATGACGGTACGATCCTTGAGCACAACGGTACGATTCTTGAACACGACGGTACGACCCTTGAACACGACGGTACGATCCTTGAACACGACGGTATGATCCCTGAGCACGACGGTATGATCCTTGAACACGACGGTACGACCCTTGAGCACAACGGTACGATCCCTGAGCACGACGGTACGATCCTTGAGCACGACGGTACGATCTTTGAACACGACGGTATGGTCCTTGACCACGACTGTACGATCCTTGACCACGACGGTACAATCCTTGAGCACAACGGTACGATCTTTGACAGTGATGGTACTTCCCTTGATCACGACAATATGTTCCTTGAACACGACGGTACGACCCTAGGCTATCATGCCCTGGTCTTTGACGTGACCCTTAACGAATGTGGAGGTCATAAACACACCATCATACTCAAGGGTCGAACTATCGTGTCAAGGATCGTACCGTCGTGGTCAAGTATCGTACCGTCGTGGTCAAGGATCGTACCGTCGTGGTCAAGGATCGTACCATCGCGCTCAAGGATCGTACCGTCGTGCTCAAGGATCGTACCGTCGTGGTCAAAGATCGTACCATCGTGCTCAAGGATCGTACCGTCGTGGTCAAGGATCGTACCGTCGTGGTCAAAGATCGTACCGTCGTGCTCAAGGATCGTACCGTCGTGGTCAAGTATCGTACCGTCGTGGTCAAGGATCGTACCGTCGTGGTCAAGTATCGTACCGTCGTGGTCAAGGATCGTACCGTCGTGGTCAAGGATCGTACCATCGCGCTCAAGGATCGTACCGTCGTGGTCAAGGATCGTACCGTCGTGGTCAAAGATCGTACCATCGTGCTCAAGGATCGTACCGTCCTGGTCAAGGATCGTACCGTCGTGGTCAAGGATTCCTCCGCTATTGCTCAAGGATCGTACCGTCAGTCAATCAGATTAATTAAGTCTATTAGCTTAATCAACGAGAGATAGTGAGAGATGATGGTAGAAACGGGCGTGAGAAACATCATGGTTCGTCCAGGTGAGAAAAACGACACGTCCAGACGAGCTGTGACGTGAAGGGGTTTCGTCCAGGTGAGGAAGACGACACGTGAGGACGAGGATTCATCCCCCCAGTCACTGGAAGACGAGTGACGCGTGACGGACCAAGTCCGTACGTCCATGAAAACTTGAGGCGTCCAGCCAGGGATGATGTGATGTGACGGTGATGGTGGACTGTGTGTGTGGGAGATGTGGTGGAGAAGGAGGAGGAGTGTGTCGTTCCCTATTTGCACTGTAAATGGGGGGGGGGGCGTCTTACACTCGTGTGCCAACCAACCAAAACTCTTGAAATGTCTCTCCTACCAAACAACCTCGTATGTATGCTGTCTACACTTGATCACGTCCTCATTCATTACTTCTACATCCTCAAACTACTTCACGTCTTTTCTTAAGTTTCTTGCCTAACATCGCGTCACTGTCCGGTGCTTGCTTCATCACTGTTCAGTCTCTACGTGATAATCATTTCAAGAAATCTAATCATCGGGATCAAGTCACTCCTCATTCTTCTCTCTTCCAAGGTGGGCAAATCTAAAGCCTCTAAGCCATTCCCTGTGACTCAGCTTTCTTATTCCTGGCACCATCTTTGTTGACATCCTCTGGATCTTCCCTATTAAATGCACAGCTTGCCAAATATTTCTTCACCCGTGGACTTGAAGATATTCTAATATTTGCCAGCACACACAGTCGTTTTCCTCAAGTATTCTCCTAATGTGGGACTCTGGCGACAGGTCTGGGACGATGTCCACTCCCAAGTCGTTCTCTTACTCACCCAGTTTCCTTTGGCTTATGTCTCGCTGGATGATATACAGAACCTGGCCTTCTCTCGCTGTGTCCCATCCTCATTACCCTACATCTACCCGGGATGAACCTCATGTTTCAGACCAACTTTGGTGTCTGTCTAGGTCCCCTTGTAAGGATGGTGCAATCCTCCCTAATTTTCACTTCCCTGTGACCTTCGCATCACCAGCAAACATGCTCAGGTAGGAGTCCATACCCTCTGGCAGGTCACTGACACGGATCACGAAGAGTTACGGTCCCAGGACTGGACCCTGCCGTACGCCAGTGGTGACCCCCAACCCAGGTACAGATGACTCCTTTTCCATTCCACTGCGACGATCTTCTATCAGGTGAAGGAGTCTCTCTCTCTCTCTCTCTCTCTCTCTCTCTCTCTCTCTCTCTCTCTCTCTCTCTCTCTCTCTCTCTCTCTCACCCGACCATTCCTGCCTGGTGCATCCAACTTCGTAATCAGTCCCCCATGCGGTGTGTGTGTGTGTGTGTGGCACATAGAGTTGTGATGGTGTTGTGGTAGCCATGGCACGCATGGGAAATATGGCTGTGGTGGTGGTGTGGCAGACGTGGTAGTGGTTGAAGTGGTGCAGCAGATATCGTTGAGGTGGTGGTGATGGTGGTGTAGCAGATGTGGTGGTGGAGTATGTGTGTGTGTGTGTGTGTGTGTGTGTGTGTGTGTGTGTGTGGCGGTCAGCCTGCTGCTACCGCACAATCGCTTCACGCACCAACTGCTCTGGGGCTGCAGCGTCTTTCCTGCTGCTGGTATCCTCTTCCTGTCCTTCACCCACTGGCTCTCCCACACTCCAGCCTCCACCTACATGGCTTCACAACGTCAGCATGAAGTGTTCCCCCGAGACTAAACATCTGAGGACCGTGGCCTCAACCTTCAACATCAACAGGAGAACAATGTAAACATTCTGACAAGGAATGGATATACAATGTCTTCCTTCTTCTTCTTCTTCCTTCTTCTTTTTTCTTCTTCTTTCTTCTTTCCTCTTCTTCTTCTTTTATCATACATACCCACTCACAGCTTAGTCCACTTCATCCTCTCTTCTATAATCAGACATCATCACTTACTACACCTTATATATCAATTCATGTAGAACACTGATAACAGACTTATGGATTGATATCTTATATATACTACATAGATCACTTAATTGTATATATATATATATATATATATATATATATATATATATATATATATATATATATATATATATATATATAAACTGTTTGTGTTGTGGTGTGTGGTTTTGTTGACCATGAACTAAACAGTGTCACAGTGTACGGTGCATCTTTTACCTCTGTGAACACAACGGGCCGACCTTTGGGTACAGACTGGCCTAGCTTAAGGTCTGACCTTAAGGATTAAAGGTCAAGCTTGTAACATAACCAGGAGTTGTACCGTCCTTGTGTTTAATGATCGTAACGTCGTACTCATGGGTCGTACCGTCGTGCTCAAGGGGTTGTGAAATAAAGACGCTGTCTCCGCTGACGTACACAGGTTCCTGCTGACGACCAGTGAGCGATCGAGCGCCTCCAGCCTAACTAAAACGGAGACAGACGTCCGCCCTTGTGAACCTCCCCTCACAGCCTGCACCATCAGGGGAGGACGTGTTCCCTCGACTGACGATCGTGCATGTAATGAACCGATAATCAGGCGGGCTTGATTTGTGACCACGGCTTCGACATCCTGTACAGGGTTTCATGAGTGTACATGGGTTCTAATTAGGAACCTAAGGCCCTAACCATGGGACAAGCGTGTCTTTGGCTGAAAAGGTGTCCATCTCGTTGCTGACGGCCGTGATAAATGATACACAGCTCTTCCTTTGTGATCTATGACGTTTAGGCTCATCTTAGAACCCTGGGGAGAGGCCCAGTTTTTTTTTTCAAATGACTGCTGAAGGCTTGATCTGTGGCTCAGTGATTCCAAGAGGTCTTTGTTCTTTGCCCAAAGGTATCTAAATGGTCTGTGGGGAGGACGCCTGGAGAAATGGTCCAGATTACTCTACCGTCTCAGTCCCTGGTGAGTGATGAAAGTCATTACCTGGATAGTACGACCCCTGGTCACTCTGCTCACAAGTATTTAAATGACTAGTGTCTGCAGGTAAGTACCAGGACCTTACCGGCTGGTGGTGAAGACGCCTAAATGGTTGATGAAGAAATACCCAAAATGGGGACCTCCAATACGATGGCTCGTCTGAACTCATATCATCATCAACCGAGATAAATCTAAACTTTTTTTTTCCGAGATATATTTCCAGACTCCATTCTTGGCTTTCCTTCTTTAACTACCTCGACCTGTAGGTGTGTGTGTGGCTGCGGTGGTGGCCCTGGGGCGTGGCGCGAGGCACCAAGCTGGTGACTGGAGCACCAGTGAGTGGATCCAGTCATTAACTGGTTCTGGTGAGAACCCTCATTCCCCCTCTCTCTCCCTAACATCCTCCACAGTTCCTTTCCTCCTTCCTTTACATTTACTTTCTTCCTTCTGTCCTGTCTTTTCCTTCTTTCTTCTCCCTCTTATTCTCTCCTTCCCTCCCTCACTCCCTTCATCCACAGTGGCGGTGGGAGACCTCCCAACACCCTTCAAGCGATGGCTGTTCGTCTCATCATCACACACATATTCATGTGTTGATGGTGACACTTTCATCCACGTTCCTTCTCACCTTCCTTGTCTTGGTTACTCTATCTTGTCTTTCTTATATTTACTAATTTCCACACTAGTTTCTCCTCCTTACATAATCCTTCCCATACAATCCTAGCGTGTGTGTGCATATGACACACACAGACGCTGAATCCACACTCCTTAATCAGTAAAAAAAGAAATAAATAAAAATACTCAAGGAGCGACAAACTCATCCTCCACGTCCACGACACAGACCGACCATTATATGAGCGAGTGTAAGCAGCAACAATGTCCCAATGTTAACCTTGAACTGGAGGATTTCCAGGATGTGAGAGGTGTCTCCTGCCCTGATGGTCAGCGTTGAAGCACAGAACACCTGACCAGTGACACACCGCCCTAGTGTCTGCTGGTCAGCCCAGGTGTGTGTGTGTGTGTGTGTGTGTGTGTGTGTGGGTGTGTGTTGTGGGGCACACCTGAAGGTGTTCCTGGTGGGGTAACACTACGGTGGGCAAGGTTCGTCTAGCCTGAGGTCCTCGCGACACAGATCAGGTACCCCATCTTATTCCCCGTTCCATAATTCCCTTCTCTTTACTGCTCGTAATTATTCATGGGTCTTACTCACTATCTCTCTCTCTCTCTCTCTCTCTCTCTCTCTCTCTCTCTCTCTCTCTCTCTCTCTCTCTCTCTCTCTCTCTTTTAACTCATCATTATCTATATTTTTCTCATTTATTTCCGTCTTGCTCCTTCGGATTTTGTGTATATATCTTTTTTTTCTAACTTCGTCCCAGCAATCTGTGTTCCATCCTTTTTATTGTATCTTTTACATCTAATCATTTGTCTCTTTTACACCGTAGTCTTTGTTTCGTTTTACACCCACAGGTCTGTTTCTAATACACCCCTATCGATTGATTCTTTTACACCCTACCCCCTGTTTCTTTTACACCCAACCTCCTGTTATTTTACATCCTAAATTCATTTTCTTTGCTAAACCTTACTTTTTGTTTCTTTTACACATTATCCTCTGTTTCTTTTACATCTTACCCTCAGCTTCTCTTACTCCCTTTTTCTTATGCACGTAACCCTATCTTTCATTTACAACTAACGATTCGATTCTTTTTGACATCCAACACCCTGTTTCTTTTACACCCAATACCGTCTCTCTTACGTCCTAAACTCTCCTTCTTTTACACTCTACTTCCCCCCCCCCCCTCCCGTTTCTTTTATACCCCTCCCTCTGTTTCTTTTACAGTATAACCTACTTATTGCATAGTTTATGTTTCACACTTTTACAGTTTCTTTTACATTCAAGACTTTCATATCAACTGTCTATTTCTTTTACATGCAAGAGAATTCATTTACACATTTACCCTTCTGTTTCATTTACACTTTCCTGTTTCTATCTCCAACTCTTCCATTGTCGTCTTCTCCACAACCTTATCCATTGCACCTTCCCCCTAACCCCCTTCTTCTCCTCCTCCCTTCCTCTTCTCCTCCTCCTCCCTTCCTCTTCTCCTCCTCCTCCTCCTCCTCTTCCTTCCCCCTTCCCCTCCTCCGCCTCCCCCACACATCATTACCAGTGCCGGAAGGTGTCCGAGAGAAGCCCAGTAATGAGGCCACCTCGGCGGGCCTATATCCGGTATGCAAATGAGCTCCCAATGCACGCGCGTCTAACCCCGAGACGCGTAGCGGCAGAAAACTTGACCCCAGTCTGGAGGTAAGGCAGGTTGAGAGAGAGAGAGAGAGAGAGAGAGAGAGAGAGAGAGAGAGAGAGAGAGAGAGAGAGAGAGAGAGAGAGACCCTTGTGTGCTGAGGTCGACCGTGGTCAGCTGGCTGGTGGGAGGGGCGGGGACACAAGACGTCTTCTACCATGACAATGAAAAGTGTCGTATAAATAAATGGCTCTGATGTAGGATGTTCACTGTCAGTTTTGTATAAATAAATGGCTCTGGTGTAGGATGTTCACTGTCAGTTTTGTATAAATAAATGGCTCTGATGTAGGATGTTCACTGTCAGTTTTGTATAAATAAATGGCTCTGGTGTAGGATGTTCACTGTCAGTTTTGTATAAATAAATGGCTCTGGTGTAGGATGTTCACTGTCAGTTTTGTATAAATAAATGGCTCTGATGTAGGATGTTCACTGTCAGTTTTGTATAAATAAATGGCTCTGGTGTAGGATGTTTATTGTCAGTTTTGTATAACCAAATGGCTCTTGCAAGCTACTGCTAGTTTTGTATAAAAAAATGGCTCTGATGTAGAATGTTTTACTGTCAGCTGTGTCGTGACTCATGGAACATACCCACTAGTATACTCATCATACTATGGCGGTGGGACTCATGGAACATACCCACTAGTATACTCATCATACTATGGCGGTGGGACTCATGGAACATACCCTCTCGTATACTGTACTCATCACGCAAAGGGCCACATACGTCAGCAGTGAACAAGGCAGGAATCAGAGGTGTACGAATATATATATATATATATATATATATATATATATATATATATATATATATATATATATATATATATATATATCATACAAACCTCCAACAGCCAGGATCGAACCTGGGACCCCTGTGCAACAGGCGGGAGCGTTACCGCTGGGCTATGATCGCCCGCCTGTTGCACAGGAGTCCCGGGTTCGATCCTGGCTGTTGGAGGTTTGTATGTTCTATGAAGGTGCGCGTTCATATGCACTTTGTTCGTATGTATATATATATATATATATATATATATATATATATCCCTGGGGATAGGGGAGAAAGAATACTTCCCACGTATTCCCTGCGTGTCGTAGAAGGCGACTAAAAGGGGAGGGAGCGGGGGGCTAGAAATCCTCCCCTCTCGTTTTTTTTATTTTCCAAAAGAAGGAACAGAGAAGGGGGCCAGGTGAGGATATTCCCTCAAAGGCCCAGTCCTCTGTTCTTATATATGGAAAGTTTTGTGGGGCCTGGATGTGGAAAGGGAGCTGTGGTTTCGGTGCATTATACATGACAGCTAGAGACTGAGTGTGAACGAATGTGGCCTTTTTTTTTTTTTTTCTTTTTTTTTTTTTTTGTCTGCTCCTGGCGCTGCCTCGCTGTAGGTAGGGTTGGGGGTTGGGGGGATGCTATTCGTGTGTGGCGGGGTGGCGACGGAAATGGATGAAGGCAGCAAGTATGATATGTACATGTATATATATGTACATGTCTGTGTATGTATAAGTATATACGTTGAAATGTATAGGTATGTATATGTGCGTGTGTGGGCGTTTATGTATGTACATGTAGGAAAGGATCACAATTTTATGCGTGATCAAGTATATTTCTATGAGTCCATGGGGAAAATAAAACACGCTAAGTTCCCAAGTGCACTTTCGTGTAATAATCACATCATTTGGGGATACACAAGAGAGAAATATAAGTCGATATACAACGAAGAGACGTAGCTAGGACGCTATTTGGTAAACATGCGATTGTCTAAGACAAACAACGAGCGTATCATAAACTTATTATGTGGACAAGGAGAAATGTTTACAAATTTTATCAACAGTATAGTTATCCAATTTGTATAGACCATCACTAATATTAAGATTATAATTCTATGTGTACTTAGTAATAGAAGATTCAATGATATTTCTCGTGGTACTGGAGTTAAGAGTTAATAACTGAGATGGCATTACTCCAGTCAATACAATGGTAATAGTTTTTA
The DNA here is from genome assembly GCF_036320965.1 of Panulirus ornatus. Classification (NCBI taxonomy): domain Eukaryota; kingdom Metazoa; phylum Arthropoda; class Malacostraca; order Decapoda; family Palinuridae; genus Panulirus; species Panulirus ornatus. Next base: position 52,975,246 of record NC_092225.1, read on the forward strand.
ACGGGATTAAACAAGGCATTTTGATTCTTTTCCTGTTCTTATACTATATTTATGTTGCTTAAGTCTAACAGAAAGATCCTTACCAGTCTGCCCAACATAAAACTTATCACAATTTCAACATGGCACTTTATATGTGCACCCAGGAGAACTTTCTGGCGATTTCCTTATTAAGATATTCTTTATAGTATTATTGTTGCTGAAGGCAACATTTACATTAAAGAATTTAAGCAACATGGGAAGTATGTACATGTGTATGTGTGGGTGGGTTGGGCCATTCCTCGTCTGTTTCCTTGCGCTAACTCGCTAACGTGGGAGACGGCGGTTAAGTATTATATATATATATATATATATATATATATATATATATATATATATATATATATATATGGCGGGTTCGGACTGGCTTGTAAATACTGGGCCTCCAACATGACACGAAAACTCACTCAGGCACCTTACTACAGGGCTCAGGAGGGAGGGAGAGAGAGAGAGAGAGAGAGAGAGAGAGAGAGAGAGAGAGAGAGAGAGAGAGAGAGAGAGAGAGAGAGAGAGGGAAGAGGAGGCAGCAAGTGGAAGGGACGGGTGAGGGAACAGATGAACGGAGCCAACGGTGTCAAAATCTGGCACTCAGTACGTGGGACGATAACTGATGAGACGGAGACGATAACTGATGAGACGGGGACGATAACTGATGAGACGGAGACGATAACTGATGAGACGGGGACGATAACGGATGAGACGGGGAAGATAACTGATGAGACGGGGACGATAACTGATGAGACGGGGACGATAACTGATGAGACGGGGAAGATAACTGATGAGACGGAGACGATAACTGATGAGACGGGGACGATAACTGATGAGACGGGGACGATAACTGATGAGACGGGGACGATAACTGATGAGACGGGGACGATAACTGATGAGACGGGGACGATAACTGATGAGACGGGGACGATAACTGATGAGACGGGGACGATAACTGATGAGACGGGGACGATAACTGATGAGACAGGGACGATAACTGATGAGACGGGGACGATAACTGATGAGACGGGGACGATAACTGATGAGACGGGGACGATAACTGATGAGACGGAGACGATAACTGATGAGACGGAGACGATAACGAGACGGGGACGATAACTGATGAGACGGGGACGATAACTGATGAGACGGGGACGATAACTGATGAGACGGGGACGATAACTGATGAGACGGAGACGATAACGAGACGGGGACGATAACTGATGAGACGGGGACGATAACTGATGAGACGGCCTGGTTTATGGGTAAACATGAACCCCAGGAGAGAACACAATAACTGTAGGGATAAATAGATATAAAAAAAAAAAATGGGATGGAAATGAATTTTGGTAAATAATAATGATTTTGAGGCAAATACAATATAGATTGATCTAATTGATGCAAAAAGACTTATATATATATATATATATATATATATATATATATATATATATATATATATATATATATATATATATATATATATTTTTTTTTTTTTTTTTTTTTTATACTTTGTCGCTGTCTCCCGCGTTTGCGAGGTAGCGCAAGGAAACAGACGAAAGAAATGGCCCAACCCCCCCCATACACATGTACATACACACGTCCACACACGCAAATATACATACCTACACAGCTTTCCATGGTTTACCCCAGACGCTTCACATGCCTTGATTCAATCCACTGACAGCACGTCAACCCCTGTATACCACATCGCTCCAATTCACTCTATTCCTTGCCCTCCTTTCACCCTCCTGCATGTTCAGGCCCCGATCACACAAAATCCTTTTCACTCCATCTTTCCACCTCCAATTTGGTCTCCCTCTTCTCCTCGTTCCCTCCACCTCCGACACATATATCCTCCTGGTCAATCTTTCCTCACTCATTCTCTCCATGTGCCCAAACCATTTCAAAACACCCTCTTCTGCTCTCTCAACCACGCTCTTTTTATTTCCACACATCTCTCTCACCCTTACGTTACTTACTCGATCAAACCACCTCACACCACACATTGTCCTCAAACATCTCATTTCCAGCACATCCATCCTCCTACGCACAACTCTATCCATAGCCCACGCCTCGCAACCATACAACATTGTTGGAACTACTATTCCTTCAAACATACCCATTTTTGCTTTCCGGGATAATGTTCTCGACTTCCACACATTTTTCAAGGCTCCCAAAATTTTCGCCCCCTCCCCCACCCTATGATCCACTTCCGCTTCCATGGTTCCATCCGCTGACAGATCCACTCCCAGATATCTAAAACACTTCACTTCCTCCAGCCTCTCACCATTCAAACTCACCTCCCAATTGACTTGACCCTCAACCCTACTGTACCTAATAACCTTGCTCTTATTGACATTTACTCTTAACTTTCTTCTTCCACACACTTTACCAAACTCCGTCACCAGCTTCTGCAGTTTCTCACATGAATCCGCCACCAGCGCTGTATCATCAGCGAACAACAACTGACTCACTTCCCAAGCTCTCTCATCCCCAACAGACTTCATATATATATATATATATATATATATATATATATATATATATATATATATATATATAAACTACGAAAGGACGAGAATTAAAGAATAATGGTGATGAAATGTGAAATCTGTGGCGTTAATGCTACGGGACAGAGACAGTGGAGTTGATCAGTCAATCAGTCAATCAGTGGAGCTGATCAGTCAATCAGTCAAGTTTGAGCTGTCATCCTCGACTGGCTAATCACATTACAAGTGCCGGGGTGACTGACGGTGTGACAGTCAAAACACACTGTCTCTTCTGTCTGAGGTTCATGAGTCCTACAGTCACACGAGACGGCAACCTGGTCGACAATCACGGTTAGAATGCGACCAACACGGCCTCCACGGGCAAGCCAGCGGCCCTGTAGTGAGGATAATCCACAAAAATCACGACAACGCCACTTAACGAGGATAATCTTGTGAATGAATCGAGTGCCACCTATCGAGGATAATCCCCTGAATGAAAACAGTGCCACTTATCAAGGATAATCCTTATCTGAATGAAAACAGTGCCACTCACCAAGGATAATCCTTATCTGAATGAAAACAAAACCACTTACCGAGGATAATCCTCTTCTGAATGAAAACAATGCCACTTACCGAGGATAATCCTCTTCTGAATGAAAACTAGGCCATTTACCGAGGATAATCCTCTTCTGAATGAAAACAATGCCACTTACCAAGGATAATCATCTGAATAAAAAAAAACAATGCCACTTACCGAGGATAATCCTCCTCTGAATGAAAACAATGCCACTTACCGAGGATAATCATCTGAATGAAAACAATGCCACTTACCGAGGATAATCTTCTTCTGAATGAAAACCATGCCACTTACCGAGGATAATCATCTGAATGAAAACAATGCCACTTACCGAGGATAATCCTCTACTGAAAGAAAACAATGCCACTTACCGAGGATAATCATCTGAATGAAAGCAAGGCCACTTACCGAGGATAATCCTCCTCTGAATAGAAACTATACCACTTACCGAGGATAATCCACTTCTGAATAAAAAAAAACAAAAAACCAGTGCCACTTACCGAGGATAATCCTCCTCTGAATGAAAACAATGCCACTTACCGAGGATAATCCTATTCTGAATAAAAACAATGCCACTTACCAAGGATAATCCTCATCAGAATGAAAACAATGCCACTTACCGAGGATAATCATCTGAATAAAAACAATGCCACTTACCAAGGATAATCCTCATCAGAATGAAAACAATGCCACTTACCGAGGATAATGCCAATCGAGAGGAGGATGATGAAGGGCCGCCTTCGCCCCAGCTTGGAGCGGCAGTTGTCTGAGAGGGAGCCCAGGATCGGGGTGAGGAAGAAGCCAATGAAGGGACTGAGGCACCAGATGAGCGTCATGTGTCGGTGCTTGACGCCGATCTTGAGCAGCGTGGGCGACACGAAGGCCGTCTCGGCGGCGTAGCAGAACTCGATGCCCATGACGGCGGCCGAGATGCGCACCATCTCCATCCGGGTCTTGCGCCTGCCAGGGGAGGGGGAGGCAAGGGACGGACCTGGGGTCACTCACGCTCGTAACTGACTCAGCGAATCAATACAGTGAAAATAATGACACACACACACACACACACGCAGACATACATACACGCGCACACAGACACACACACACACACGCAAACACATACACACACACACACACACACACACATATATATATATATATATATATATATATATATATATATATATATATATATATATATATATATATATATATATATATTCCAGAAGAAGGAACAGAGAAGGGGGCCAGGTGAGGATATTCCCTCAAAGGCCCAGTCCTCTGTTCTTAACGCTACCTCGCTAACGCGGGAAATGGCGAATAATTTGAAAGAAAAAAGAAAAAGATATATATATATATATATATATATATATATATATATACGTATATATATGATCGTATGAGAGAGAGAGAGAGAGAGAGAGAGAGAGAGAGAGAGAGAGAGAGAGAGAGAGAGAGAGAGAGAGAGAGAGAGAGAGAGAGAGACAAGCGATTGGTAGTTACTGGTTAGTAGCTAATGGTCAGGTAAGATTACCACGGGGGGGCCCATATGCCATGGATTAAATCAAAACCCCATAATGAGGACATTAATGACCCAACTAGGCCAATGGACTGCCAAGCATACTGTAACCACTCACTTTCAATATCTAATTCTAACAACAGTTCTAGGAATAACATGGCATGCATCTTAACACACCTGCTACTAATAATTATAATACCTTAATTCACAAGTACAAGGGAAATTCTGGGGGAATCATGAGTGAGTCAGCTCCATCAATAGAGAACTGATGTGTTAAGGAATAGCTAATGGAAAATGCACTTGACACATCAGTACACGTAGTCCCTGCCACACAGCACAACACCGAATACCGGCTCCGCCAAGTCGCCCGTATGGAGAGTTCACTCAAGGTCGCATCAGCTGGTTATACACCTGACCTTAAATTAAGGTCTTAGCTGTATAGAGGACATGGTGCACGGGAGGTCCCAGCATGCAGGAACCCTTGCTTAGTGACGAGCCATATCCTCAACGTTAGGCTGGTCTGTATATGTGCGGGGGATCCGGGCGTGCGACAGTCCTCGCCCAGCGACGGCCAACGTCCCTCCTTCCAGGTGAGGTCGGTCTGTACGTGCAGTGTTCACACGGAGCGTGGTGCCCCCAGCCTACTACGTCCTTGGCACAGCTCACTGCCTCCGCCCACACACTGGTAAGATTCTCTTTAGACCCATGCTGGCGCGCGGCCCCTACTGCTACTCTACCCACCCCACACTCGCCAGGGATTGTAGTAGATGTTAGTGTTGTTGTTTTCCCCTGGGGTTTAGCCAAACTGCTTTTATATTTTGTTTCTGTGTTGACCTGATGCCCACTAACCCTTTCGTCTCTGCTCTGCGTAACGTAGGATACCTTTTACTGTAATACCAAGGTAATTATATCAGTTTCCTCGGTTAATCACTCTACTAATTCACTTTTCCATACTCGATACATTTTCGTTGTCACATAAATGTCATTATATATATATATATATATATATATATATATATATATATATATATATATATATATATATATATATATATATATATATATATATATCATCCTTGATATTCCTCGAAAACTCTGGTTCACAGTAAAGTGAAGAAGCAGGTCGACATTGTAGACCTAAAAGATGCCTTGAAGAATTCCCTTCTAAGTGTTGAGTAGCGAGGTGCCTCCCCGTACCACCTCACCCGTCTCCACCCACCTACCTTCCGTACCCGACCCATCCCAACCCACCCCTGGGATCTCTCACCCCCAAGTCACGGGATCCACTGTCCCTTCCCCCTCGGGCTCGACACCTTCAAGAATGCACCTGGTGCCTCCTGGCGCCCTTGCTCTGCCACGCATTACCAACAGCAGCGTCCACGAGTGATTACACAGACACACACACACACGCATTTTCCACCCTCAGATGGCCACCAGCCCCTGAGGACCCTTATGGTGGCCATCTCCCACACACTAAATACACACTACCCACCCTCAGCCAGGTACTCATTCATCGACCAGTTCCCTCGAAGGGAGGATGAACACCTGGGTTGAACTGCGGGGACGACTGCCACCCGTAGGATTCGAACTCCCGAAGGGTGCGTGTGTGCGTGCTTCATGGTCAGTAACGCTAGCCGCTACACCACGAAGGCCTCAAAAGAAAACGTACTACGACAAAATTACATCTCGTCTTGGGGCATTATCCGGGCGACGAAGCTCAGAAGCCTCGGTATCATCCGAACGACGAAGCTCAGAAGCCTCGCCATCATCCGGACGACGAAGCTCAGAAGCCTCGCCATCATCCGGACGACGAAGCTCAGAAGCCTCGCCATCATCCGGACGACGAAGCTCAGAAGCCTCGCCATCATCCGAACGACGAAGCTCAAAGGCCTCGCCATCATCCGGACGACGAAGCTCAGAAGCCTCGCCATCATCCGGACGACGAAGCTCAGAAGCCTCGCTATCATCCGAACGACGAAGCTCAAAGGCCTCGCCATCATCCGGACGACGAAGCTCAGAAGCCTCGCCATCATCCGGACGACGAAGCTCAGAAGCCTCGCCATCATCCGGACGACGAAGCTCAGATGCCTCGCCAGGAGCAGGTCCTCCACCACCACCGTGTGGCTGTGACGAGAGAGATATGTTGACGCGGTGCAGAGATAGACGTGTCTCGCTGTCCTGCTGCAGCTGCCCACACAGAGAGAGAGATGTCTCACGCGAACCACCAGCCTAGTCCAACGAGACAAGCTCTACACTTCCTCAACAAATATGATTTTTTTTTTCTCTTCCTAATAATTTTTTTCTAATCATTTTTATCCTCTTTATTTTATAGAGGTTTGAGGGGTGGGGAGGGCTTTTCAATGAAAGCTTCAGTCACCGTGACTGGGGGCTGACTGACATGTAACAGAGAGAGAGAGAGAGAGAGAGAGAGAGAGAGAGAGAGAGAGAGAGAGAGAGAGAGAGAGAGACAGGGAGCATAGGAGTACCTACGACGGAGTTCTGTCCCTCGACACGGTGAGCGCGCACCGCTCACCGTACTCAGCAAACTCCAAAGTTCGGAATAATAAGTCGTGTGAGTCACGTGTTGCTAAGTGTTAAATGTGAGACAGAAAGACTGAATTTTTTGTTCCCGCTGGAGGTTCCAGTCACGGCCAATAGTCCACATCAGGGACGGTCCTTAATTGATGTCACATAGATGTTAATGAAAGGGGGGAAAAAGCAACATGAGACAAGGGAAAGTAGTTGCAAATTTTGGACGAAGTGAAAAACCTGTCTTTTGAAATGTGCCAGGTCATAGTTATCATTGGGAAAGATACTAGAAGGGGAGGAGTTCCAAAGCTTCGACGTGTTGGGAAAGCAGACATCAAAACGGCCCACCCTTGAGATGTTGATGGCCACACAGTAATCATGTGACACAGCAGCTTGCCGAGTATTGCGTGGTCCAGCTAGTGGTTGGGGGCACACAAGCAGCGAGCTCTCGGGAGCAAAAACCAAAGCAATACCCATAGAAGAGAGGAAGTGAACCAACATTGTAGCGTAGGGCAAGGGGGTCAAGTATGGAAGTTAACCTGGGACAGTTTATAAGTCGGACCGCTTTCGACTGAACTCTGTCAAGTAAGGATACAGAGCTAGAACCAACCCAGATGTGAGAGCAGTACTCCATACAAGGACGGATCAATCCCTTGTATAAACACAGCAACTGTTATGAAGAAAAAAGATATCGACATCTAAACAGAACTCTCAGTTTCTTAAGAGACAGACTTAGTTATTTCCGTAATAAGCGGGTTACAAGAAATAATGGATGTTACAGTAATATCAAGTATGTTCACTGTCAAGGGAAGAAGGAAAGTTGCGGGGAATTTCCTTTAGAGAAATGTGTATAAATTGGGTCTTGGAGGCGTTTACCTTAACCAGATTTCGTCTACCCGACTGAGATATCCTGTCCAAGTCTGCGTTTACTGTGGAAGCTGTGTCATGACGAGATGCAGATCGAGTGAGAAAAGACGGCGCAGAACTGAAGAAATTAGAGGAATGTAGTGTTGAGTCGTCGGCGTAAGAGTGCATTTGCTTATCTGTGTTAGAAAGACAATCGCTGATAGAAAGGAGAAGAAGTATAGGAAACAGGAGAGAACCTTGAGGGACACCGCTGTTGATGGAGAGGGTGGAGGCTGATCCATCAACAATCATGGAGACAGATCGGCAAACTGAGAGGGAGGGAAGGCAAAAGAGGGAAGATTAGAGATGAGACCCCGATGCCACATCCCGTCAAAAGCTTTGGATATGTCAAGGGCAACTACACATGACTCCCCAAAATCTTTCAGGGATGATGACCAGACATTAGTAAGATTGGAAAGAATATCATTATAGCATCTAGCTTTACGGAAGCGATACTGGTGATCAGAAAGAAGACTGTGAGATTCAAGACGTCTGAGGATATGGAGTTGAGGAGGGATTCAAAGACTTTGGAAACTGTATATGTCAAAGAAACAGGACGATAGTTAGAAAGGTTAGAACGGTCACCCTTCTTATGGATGGGATGCATCAGTGCTAGGCTTCCAAGAAGAAGGAAAGGTTGTGGTCTTTATAAAGAAACGGAACAGACGAGGAGGCGCAGGTGCAAGTTCAGAGGCACACTCTTCCAGTACACGGGGGATGGATGTCATCAGGACCATAAGCCTTACTTGTGTCCAGAGAGAGACGAGCGCTTGTCGGACAGCTTGAAATGATGCTACGGTGAGGGGCACAGGGTTAGTATGATGAGCATCAGGGATGAAAGAAAGTTAAGAGTCATCCAAGGTGGAAATAGAGAAACAGGAACCAGAGAGAGTCGCTTTGTCGACGGGAGAGACAGCTATAGTACCGACAGAACGGAAGAGTGAGGGAAAGGTAGAGCGACAGAAGTTGTTAGCGATGCCCTGAGCTAAAGATCAGAAGGACCGAACTGTGGATGACCAGGAGAGGTCATCGCACTTCCTTTAAATGAAAGAAATCTTGTGGACTGAAAGCCAACAGCACACGTGTGTGGGGGAAGTAGAAAGAAGACACAGCCACCTGCGCCAGTCACTACAAGTGCGCAGCGCACGACGCAGTAAACAAGCACTTCAGTGGCTATCAACTTCCCTCCCCACCTTGTATCCAGGCTGCTGTCCTTTATCTTATTCTTGAGAATTATTGGCACCGACGAGCGACCAGTAAGACAGTCACACTCGACCCCTACCGGCATATGAGAGCACTAGAGGTCAGCTCCTCCAGCTGAGCATCAAGAAACAGAAGAGGGAGTTCAACACCCCTTGCTGAACACCAGCGTCAAGTGAGAAATACTATGATCAAACTCCCATGTTATTCCATTTATATAAGTAAGTTTTACGAAGTGAGGGACGGTAAGGAAAAGAACGAGCTGGCAACGAGAAAGTAACTCGTCACACGAACAACACTTAAATAAGTAAGTAATCGCCGGGGGGAACACTTATCAAATACTTTAGAAGCGTCGAGAAACAGTGGGAATCCTAGACACGCCAAACCCCCCCCCCATTTCTAGGCCAGGACAGCCCACAGGCTCGTAAATAAGCCATCCTTGTATGCAAATTGAAAGTAGGAATTTTTTTACTCTCTTTCCGACGGCAAGGTAATCAGGCAACCCCACAATAATCGACCACTTTGATGACTGAAGTGTGCGTTCGGTGCGCCACAGTGGTCCACTGTTGTCTGATGGTGGTGGTGAGGTTGGTACCAGCTGTGGCAGGTGGTGGCACGCCACAGTGGTCCACTGTTGTCTGATGGTGGTGGTGAGGTTGGTGGTACCAGCTGTGGCAGGTGGTGGCACGCCACAGTGGTTCACTGTTGTCTGAGGGAGACAAGGCTCAAGGTGCTCAAGGTCAGCGTCTGTACCGAAGTGTCTCCATCATAACTCACTTCAGGTTCGAACAGACACAAACAGACGACCAGACATGGTCAGTAGGTCCCTCTCACAACCTCATGTAATACTTAATAACATCAACCCAAAATATGACAAACAATTAACTATCTCTTCACATTATCTCCCATGTTCCTTGCTGTATCTAATCATTTTAATATCATATCTCTTGTTCCCTTCTGTATTTAATCGTCTCTTAATACTATCTCTCTTGTTCCCTGCTGTATCTATGATCCTGCTAACGCGATCAAAACAGAATGATGCTAATGTGTCCAGGTAATGCTCCACACATCGGACTAACCCTTTTTTAAAAAAATCCTTTGATTCCCCTCCTGAGTCACGTCTATCTCTCGTTTACCTATGTATTCGATGGTCTCTATGAGGAGGGATCCTTCCTATCTTCTACTTAAACGATGTCCGTGTCAAACAGAAGGGAGAGGTTCATGATCTCCGTGTCAAACAGAAGGGAGAGGTTCATGATGTCTGTGTCAAACAGAAGGGAGATGATCATGATGTCTGTGTCAAACAGAAGGGAGAGGTTAATGAAGTCCATGTCAAACAGAAGGGAGAGGTTCATGATGTCTGTGTCAAACAGAAGGGAGAGGTTAATGAAGTCCGTGTCAAACAGAAGGGAGAGGTTCATGCTGTCTGTGTCAAACAGAAGGGAGAGGTTCATGAAGTCCGCGTCAAACAGAAGGGAGAGGTTCATGAAGTCCGTGTCAAACAGAAGGGAAAGGTTCATGACGTCAGTTTCAAACGAAGGGAGAGGTTCATGATGTCTGTTTCAAACAGACTTGAGAGGTTCATGATGTCCGTGTCAAACAGTAGGGAGAGGTTCCTAACGTCAGTGTCAAACGAAGGGAGAGGGTCATGATGTCAGAGTCAAACAGAAGTAGTCAGAAGGTTCATGATCTCACAGTCACACGAAGGGAGATGTTCCTGATGTCACTATCAAACAGAAGGGAGAGGTTCCTGACGTCAGCGTCAAACAGAAGGGAGAGGTTCCTGACGTCAGCGTCAAACAGAAGGGAGAGGTTCCTGACGTCAGCGTCAAACAGAAGGGAGAGGTTCCTGACGTCAGCGTCAAACAGAAGGGAGAGGTTCCTGACGTCATAGTCCAATGAAGAACAAAGTCACCCCTGTCAACGCCAAGGGAGGAGTTCCTGACGTCACTGTTGAGGGGAGACAAGTCAGTCGCTTCTCCCTCGTTGGTGTAACATTATTATGTCCTGCTTCACTGACCCTCCCTCCTATTCTCCCTCCGTTTCGTTACTCTCTCCCTCACCCTCCCTCCTCGCTACTCTCTCCCTCACCTTCCCTCTTGCCTAGGGCAGGGGGCCCAGACCTTCAGCGGGTCTGCACAACATTAATCAGGGTCTGGCCTCAACCACTGCCGTAATTACTTAGGTCAACACAACCCTTTCGTATCGTCCAGGGCAGGCCCGGCTTTCTCCAGTGGTGGGGCTATACCACACCACTGTACTGGGCCCGGCTGTCTCCAGTGGTGGGGCTATACCACACCACTGTACTGGGCCCGGCTGTCTCCAGTGGTGGGGCTATACCACACCACTGTACTGGGCCCGGCTGTCTCCAGTGGTGGGGCTATACCACACCACTGTACTGGGCCGTGCTGTCTCCAGTGGTGGGGCTATACCACACCACTGTACTGGGCCCGGCTGTCTCCAGTGGTGGGGCTATACCACACCACTGTACTGGGCCCGGCTGTCTCCAGTGGTGGGGCTATACCACACCACTGTACTGGGCCCGGCTGTCTCCAGTGGTGGGGCTATAACACACCACTGTACTGGGCCCGTGCTGTCTCCAGTGGTGGGGCTATACCACACCACTGTACTGGGCCCGGCTGTCTCCAGTGGTGGGGCTATACCACACCACTGTACTGGGCCCGGCTGTCTCCAGTGGTGGGGCTATACCACACCACTGTACTGGGCCCGGCTGTCTCCAGTGGTGGGGCTATAACACACCACTGTACTGGGCCCGGCTGTCTTCAGTGGTGGGGCTATACCACACCACTGTACTGGTCCCGGCTGTCTCCAGTGGTGGGGCTATAACACACCACTGTACTGGGCCCGGCTGTCTCCAGTGGTGGGGCTATACCACACCACTGTACTGGGCCCGGCTGTCTCCAGTGGTGGGGCTATACCACACCACTTTACTGTGCCTGGCTATCACCAGTGGTGAAGCGTTGCCACACCAATGTACTGGGCCTGGTTATCACCAGTGGTGAAGCTAAACCACACCACTGTACTAGTGCTGGCTATCTCCAGTGGTCGGGTTATACCACACTACCGCACCACAACTGGTTATCTCCAGTGGCGGGGCTATACCACACCACTAGTAGTAACCAGTATATGATATCTAATGGTATAGGGGGATAAGCATTCATTATCTAGTGAAGTACTACCTCCTGGGTGTCAGGTAGATTAATAATGATGGGGTACTGAGCCAAAGTAAGGTACAGGGCAAATACATAATTACCAAGTGGTATGGTTACATAAGGGGTACTGCCGTGAATGGCTCTATGTAAAGTGCACGATGTAGGAACCCTGGTACCCTGTCACCTCAAGTACAGAGTGAAGGGTATGTAAATGAAGAGATATTTTCATACGAGTCGTCAAAAGGCAAATATCAGAATAACATTCGGGTAAATTGGTAGAGGAACACTGGAGAAGCTGTTCACGTCGACCATAAGGTCAAATCTAGGATATGTTATTCAAGTCTGATTAACGCACTTTAAGCAACACTAAGAGTTAATAGAGGTCCAGAGGAGGGCAACAAATATGGTGCCGGAATTTCAGAAGTTGAGTTACAAGGAGAGAGGATAGAGGCCTCAAATGTCCAGACTTCAATCCTGCATGTTGACGTATATACTGAACAATACTTCGAAGGATGGAAGGACAGAAGAACCAGAAGACATAACACGACACGGCACCTGTGAGAATGGACGTAAAGAAGAACTTTCATGGTATGAGACCAGTGGATCAAGATTGTGAATGTGGACACCATACAGACGTTTAAAAAGCCGTCTAAACTAAGTTAAAAGATAGTGAATATGGACACCATACAGACGTTTAAAAAGCCGTCTAAACTAAGTTAAAAGATTGTGAATATGGACATCATACAGACGTTTATAAAGCCGTCTAAACTAAGTTAAAAGATTGTGAATGTGGACACCATACAGACGTTCAAAAGGCAGAGATAGCTCAAGAGGTGAGGGCCCCACGACTGAAGAAACCCCTCTCCTCGTACAGCACAAATGGGTGGCAACAGAGTCGTAATGCCAGACACACACACACACACACACACACACACACACACACACACAGTGGTGTGAGCGCCATCTGGGATGAGGACGAAGGACTTCGACTCAGAAAATGTTCCAAGTAACAGGTACATGTAGGAGGAAATTTGGACCACGGGCCTTGTTGTCGTATTACTTTTAACCTGAGACCTGTAGATTCTTCGAAGCCGCTGGCAACAAACAGAGCATGTATCATACCTGAAAATACACCTAAGCTTTATACTTGAGGAAGAAGAAGAAGTAGACTAGGAAGAAGAAGACGACGACTAGGAAGAAAAAAGAAGAAGAATAGGAAGAAGAAGAAGAAGAAGAAGAGGACTAGGAAGAAGAAGACGACGACTAGGAAGAAAAAAGAAGAATAGGAAGAAGAAGAAGAAAAAGAATGGGAAGAAGAAGACTAGGAAGAAGAGGAAGAAATACAAGAAGATGATGATGAAGAAGAAGAAGAAGACTAACAAGAACAAGACCAGGAAGAGGAAGAAGAAATACAAGAAGAAGAGGAAGAAGAATCTGACTGACGTAAACCCTTTATGCACAGGTTGAAGGCCAAAACCATCACAGCCACAGTTAACATCGTCGTGCTCAGTGGTCGTGCTCAAGGGTCGTATTGTCGTGCTCAAGGGGTCGTGCCGTCGTGGTCAAGGGGTCACACTATCGTGTTCAAGGGTCGTACTGTCGTGCTCAAGGGGTCGAACTATCGTGGTCAAGGTATGAAAAAATGTAGGAGTGTCTGAAAGGGTTAGAGAGAGAGAGAGAGAGAGAGAGAGAGAGAGAGAGAGAGAGAGAGAGAGAGAGAGAGAGAGAGAGAGAGAGAGAGAGAGAGAGAGAGAGAGGGGGGGGGGGGCACAAGGCATGAATGGGAGACGTAGGAGTAAGAGAGAGAGACAGGAGTGAGGGGAGAGTGGGAAAGACGAGAGGGGTGAGGGTGGGAGTGAGGGGAGAGTGGGAAAGACGAGAGGGGTGAGGGTGGGAGAGGAGAAAGCCCACAAGTGTGAGAGATAAGGTCGACTGGTCGATGGAGTCGGCCACAGTGGCGTACCTACCGTCCTGTGGTGTGGCTACGCTGCTAACTTACCCCCTCCACCACCTGCCCCTACTGGTGGAGGGGGCCACCTTTCTTTCAAAACTACATCTTATTTACTCAGGATGAATTTCATCAACAATGTATCAGACCAATTTTGGACCCTGTTAGAGGTCTCCTTGTAGGTGTACCTAATTCTCTCGCTTATTACTCCCTCATGACTTTGTCATCGTTCGCAAACATATCACACACAAGTCCAGCTCCTCCGGCAAGCATTCTTCACAGATCAAGAAGATCAATGGCTCCAGAGCAGAACCCTGGAGTGCTCCACTGGTGACGTAAAGGCTTCCCTGACATGCGTCCTTCGTTCCCTTCTATCAAGATAATTCTGCTGTCCATCAGAGAAGCCTCCCCTTTATTCCTGCCTGGAGATCCATCTTCTTTACCAACCTCTGATGTGGGACGGTGTCAAATGCTTTCCGGCAGTCCAAATAGACAGTCCACCCAGCTTTTTCTTGTGTCTACAACGGAGCTCAGTAACATGAATATACGAAGTTCGTTAAACATGACCTCCTTTGCCTGAAACCGTACTTTCTGCTTTCCTAAAAGCCATTCGTTTGCTTCCTGATTATCTTTTCCAGCACCTTTGCAGACCGTGTACACTCGTCGGGGTGGCCGGTCTGTTGTTCACCTCCTTCTCCTCCTTCCACTCTCCCTTTAAACACAGCAACGACATTTGCTTTCCTCCACCTCCACTTCCGCCTTCCTCCGGCGACAACTTGAAGAACACTTCAAGTGGTATGTCAAGCGTATGAGCACACATCTTCAGCCCATCTGGAGGTATTTGATCAGGACCACAAGCCCCCGTATTGCTCAAGATCCACTCGTATTGTCTGTCCGTCTTTTCTAGACATTTCAGTGCTTTCCATCGCCTCTTCCGCATCCCATTTCACTGTTGTTGGGGGCACTGTATCTTCTACGGTGAAATCATTCTCGAACTTGTTATATATTCCCTCCTGCATCTTCACATAATTCTCTATACTCGACAGCTTTTTCCTTCTGAACACTTACCTCTTTTTTAACTGCTTTTTGACCAACAATTTACTCCTGATGAATTTGTGGAAAAGTTTTGGACTGTCTTCTGCCTTTTCCACAATACTGATGTCAAAGCTTCCGCTGTTCCTTCTGTCTTATCCTGTTAAAGGCTTTTTTTTTTTGTTCTTATATACGTGACAAATGTGGTTGGCTGAGGTGTCGTCAGAACAACGCTAAGCTCCTTCGCTTTTATTGAACCTTTGCCTCCTTTTCTACCCTTCGCTTAGCATCTGAGATTAAAGGTACCCATGTTCGTACACCTTACTTGTAGATTTCACAGAACCTCCCACCACAATGCCCTGGTTCCTGGCTACTGAACTCCGCTTCCTAATTCACATCACCATACAAATCACCGAGTTCTGTGCAGTGTCCACTATCGTGTCTTTCCTCTGAAACTGGTTTCACTGTTGCCCCCTTTAGGTGTCCACATTCTACCACTTAAACTCCAGCATTACATGAACACACTTTCCAGCACTGTATCACATGTGGTGTTCTCAATATCCAGGATATTGTATGTAAAGATAAACTTCAGTGATGATGGTGAACAGCTCCCTTAGTGTCTTCAAGTGACATGCTAGTAGAACATTTTCTTGCATTCAGCACTTCCTCTTCCATGACTCTCTTCCTCCATAAAGGTCCAAGCCTCTACAACCAACATTCTCATAACTGAAATCTTCCATTAATATTACTTTATCATCACTGAGAACTGCGTGTTATAATGCTTCATATACCTGTGTGTTGGTTCCTTTATTCTTAGTAACGTTTATCTGATCTGGTTTATCAACATTCGGTGGAGGAGAGTATATCTTCAACTCGACCACTATTGTCTTCTTTCCTATGGTTACTCTTCACATTATGTATTGTGTTAATGGATCCTCCTCCTATGTTTCCTGAAACTTGAGGTTGTATCTTGTTATGGAGGCCAATCCTCATACTCCTCCTCTTCCTTTGGTTTCTGCGTCCTTCTTTGCTTCCTTCCTTTTCTTCTCTTTCCTTCCTTGTTCTCATGTATCCCTCTAAACAGAGCAGGTAAGATCTTATCTCTTTAGCATGTTTTGTCTACACAACTTCAACCATACAAAATCCTTTTTTTTTCCCCTTATTCAGTCCTTGACTCCCAGCTCTCTCTCTCCCATCTACCACCCGTCCATCTGTATACACTACCTCCAGTCTGCCATCACCAATCCTCACTATCCCTCACCTTCTGCAGCATTAGCGTGAGTGTTCCCTCCTCCTGCCTCGTCTGACGTCTCCTGTTTTGTGCCCTCTGAGAGTATCTAGTTTCCTCCCTCATTTCCCCTTGTTCTTGTGTGCCCTCTGAGAGCAACTAGTTTCTTCCCTCTTTCTTCCCCTTGGTCTATCATCTCTGGTGAATACCCAACTGAAGGCCGCCATGTCTCTAAGCCTGCGTCTGTCTGTACCTCCTCGGGAGATGACTCCAAGTCGAAATGTCACCATAACTGGTCGTCCGGCTGTGTCTGCATTATATCCACTAATTCTTTCCCTTCCCTGCATTCACCGCTTCTTCCCCTTCCCTACATCCAGCATTCATATACCCACCAGTCCTCTTTTTTTATTTCATTTTCCACCGTTTGCTCTTTGCCTGGAATACGATCTATCATTCAAAAAAAAAAAAACAATAATTCACAACTATCAGCCACCTGCTTAATTAATCTATTTAATTCAGGCACCATCCACATTTCCGGGGGAAGTTCCTTCTCAGGCCTTTATCTATCAAGTTCCATCTCACCAGCCTTCTCTACAACCTTCCCTCTTCAGCTAACAATCACTGATCCTGTATAACACACGCACACTTTCCACAACCCCTTTCGTTTACGTGACGCATAGATATTTCCCATATTGTTTCGTCTCTCAACATCGTACAACATTCTTCCTACAACTTCACTTGGTTCCTTGTGCTTCATCGAATCCAGGTCTATGTGGTGGTTGTGGTTGTACTCCTCATGTTGTATGCGAGTAACCAGGGATGTGTGTGTGTGTGTGGTTACCTACGTGTACCGTCCGGGAGAGAGAGAGAGAGAGAGAGAGAGAGAGAGAGAGAGAGAGAGAGAGAGAGAGAGAGAGAGAGTTTACACTCGTGAGGTGGGTAGCCCCCCTCACTCTCCTCCCCCTCCCTCCCCAATCTCTCGAATCCTTATCATACACCATTTCAAACTGGTATGCTCTCCCCATTTTACTTTATTTTCCCCCCGCTCAACCTATTCCACTCTCTCACCTCTTTTACCCGGCACAAGTACGTCTTTACGTCCCATATGAGGAAGGTTGTCGCTGACGATCATGCCCGTGTTCTCTGGTTGTTCTATCCACACGTCGCACTTAAAGAACTGTTCACTGTTCACGGTAACAGTCTGGTTCAAGAACATGTTGATCAAGATCAGAACGTGTGTGTGTGTGTGTGTGTGTGTGTGTGTGTGTGTGTGTGTGTGTGTGTGTGTGTGTGTGTGGGTGTGTGTGTGTGTGTAAAGACTCCCCTAATCACATCTTCACACGTGCATATCGACCCGTGCTCTCACAGAACATCATGTTGGCTACACTCGCCAATCTACACCAAGACACAGGTACCGCTGGTACGGATAAGCAACACACGTCATTTTCAACAGTCGATAAAAAGAAGAAAAAAAGAAAATAGAAAAAATCGAACTGGAATGCGTAACAAATGTCAAATGTGGGATTGAACTCACCAGGTCTGGGATTAACTTGGTTACTCACCAGGTGTGGATCAACCTCATTACTCACACCAGGGGGTTTAGGATGAAGGTTTATTAGGGTCACATGAGGCGCGTCCTGCCCTCCTCTGTCTCCTGCAGTTTTCAATTAGCATCTGGCCACCTGCCTCGCCTCACCCTCCCTCCCTCCCCTGCTCGTCCCTGTCTGGTCACTGTCTCTCACGATTCTCAATGCCTCCCATTCCGTCTCCTCCCAGCATAACAGCCCCTTAATGCCTCCCATTCCGTCTCCTCCCAGCATAGCAGCCCCTTAATGCCTCCCATTCTGTGTCCTCCCAGCATAACATCCCCTTAATGCCTCCCATTCCGTCTCCTCCCAGCATAACATCCCCTTAATGCCTCCCATCCCGTCTCCTCCCAGCATAACATCCCCTTAATGCCTCCCATTCCGTCTCCTCCCAGCATAACCCCTCCTTAATGCCTCCCATTCCGTCTCCTCCCAGCATAACCCCTCTTAATGCCTCCCATTCCGTCTCCTCCCAGCATAACATCCCCTTAATGCCTCCCATTCCGTCTCCTCCCAGCATAACATCCCCTTAATGCCTCCCATTCCGTCTCCTCCCAGCATAACATCCCCTTAATGCCTCCCATTCCGTCTCCTCCCAGCATAACATCCCCTTAATGCCTCCCATTCCGTCTCCTCCCAGCATAACACCCCCTTAATGCCTCCCATTCCGTCTCCTCCCAGCATAACATCCCCTTAATGCCTCCCATTCCGTCTCCTCCCAGCATAACAGCCCCTTAATGCCTCCCATTCCGTCTCCTCCCAGCATAACCCCCTCACCTCCCATGCACTGACAGCCTTGTCCTCATGTGACAGTGTCTCCCATGATATAACCTCCCAGAGGTACTGCCTCTCATACAGTGATCTCCCACGTCTCCTACCATGTCTGCTTCTCATGTTATGATCTCCTCGCTCTCTCACGCTCCTTCCCTCCCGTACTGTGGTCTACAACTCCCACGCAATGTCCCACGTTCTGATCCTCATTCATGAATCTGTTATCCATGGACTGGTCTCCAACGTCTCACGACAGCCAGTCGCCCACGCAGCGGTCTCCAAGGCCTCCTCTCCACATTCCCTTAACCAGACAATGGTCTCCATGGCCTCCCGACCACCCTTCCACCATAAGCAGATCTCCATGGGCCTACAAACATCCCATGTCACCCATCTGGTGATGTCTATGGCCTGCTAACACCCTGTCATCCATATAGTGGTCTCCAAGGCCCTCCCAACACCCTGTAGAGGTCTCCAAGGCCCTCCCAATACCCTGTAGAGGTCTCCAAGGTCCTCCCAACACCCTGTAGAGGTCTCCAAGGCCCTCCCAACACCCTGTAGAGGTCTCCAAGGTCCTCCCAACACCCTGTAGAGGTCTCCAAGGCCCTCCCAACACCCTGTAGTGGTCTCCAAAGCCCTCCCAACACCTTATAGTGGTCTCCAAGGCCCTCCCAACACCCTGTAGAGGTCTCCAAGGCCCTTCCAACACCCTGTAGTGGTCTCCAACCAACACCCTGTAGTGGTCTCCAAGGCCCTCCCATCACCCTGTAGTGGTCTCCAAGGCCCTCCCAACACCATGTAGAGATCTCCAAGGCCCTCCCAACGCCCTTTAGTGGTCTCCAAGACCCTCCCAACACCCTGTAAAGGTCTCCAAGGCCTTTCCAACACCCTGTAGAGGTCTCCAAGGCCTTCCCAACACCCTGTAGAGGTCTCCAAGGCCCTTCCAACACCCTGTAGAGGTCTCCAAGGCTCTCCCAACACCCTGTAGAGATCTCCAAGGCCCTCCAAACACCCTGTAGTGGTCTCCAAGGCCCTCCCAACACCCTGTAGAGGTCTCCAAGGCCCTTCCAACACCCTGTAGAGATCTCCAAGGCCCTCCCAACACCCTATAAAGGTCTCCAAGGCCCTTCCAACACCCTGTAGAGGTCTCCAAGGCCTTCCTAACACCCTGTAGAGATCTCCAAGGCCCTCCCAACACCCTGTAGTGGTCTCCAAGGCCCTACAACACCCTGTAGAGGTCTCCAAGGCCCTCCCAACACCCTGTAGAGATCTCCAAGGCCCTCCCAACACCCTGTAGTGGTCTCCAAGGCCCTCCCAACACCCTGTAGAGGTCTCCAAGGTCCTCCCAACACCCTGTAGAGGTCTCCAAGGCCCTCCCAACACCCTGTAGTGGTCTCCAAAGCCCTCCCAACACCTTATAGTGGTCTCCAAGGCCCTCCCAACACCCTGTAGAGGTCTCCAAGGCCCTTCCAACACCCTGTAGTGGTCTCCAAGGCCCTCCCAACACCCTGTTGTGGTCTCCAAGGCCCTCCCAACACCCTGTAGAGTTCTCCAAGGCCCTCCCAACGCCCTTTAGTGGTCTCCAAGACCCTCCCAACACCCTGTAGAGGTCTCCAAGGCCTTTCCAACACCCTGTAGAGGTCTCCAAGGCCTTCCCAACACCCTGTAGAGGTCTCCAAGGCCCTTCCAACACCCTGTAGAGCTCTCAAAGGCTCTCCCAACACCCTGTAGAGATCTCCAAGGCCCTCCCAACACCCTGTAGTGGTCTCCAAGGCCCTCCCAACACCCTGTAGAGGTCTCCAAGGCCCTTCCAACACCCTGTAGAGATCTCCAAGGCCCTCCCAGAGGTCTCCAAGGCCCTCCCAACACCCTGTAGAGATCTCCAAGGCCCTCCCAACACCCTGTAGTGGTCTCCAAGGCCCTCCAACATCCTGTAGAGGTCTCCAAGGCCCTCCCAACACCCTGTAGAGCTCTCCAAGGCCCTCCCAACACCCTGTAGTGGTCTCCAAGGCCCTCCTAACACCCTATAGAGGTCTCCAAGGCCCTTCCAACACCCTGTAGAGATCACCAAGGCCCTCCCAGCACCCTATAGAGGTCTCTAAGGCCCTTCCAACACCCTGTAGAGGTCTCCTAGGCCTTCCTAACACCCTGTAGAGATCTCCAAGGCCCTCCCAACACCCTGTAGTGGTCTCCAAGGCCCTCCAACACCCTGTAGAGGTCTCCAAGGCCCTCCCAACACCCTGTAGAGATCTCCAAGGCCCTCCCAACACCCTGTAGTGGTCTCCAAGGCCCTCCAACATCCTGTAGAGGTCTCCAAGGCCCTCCCAACATCCTGTAGTGGTCTCCAAGACTATGTGAACACAGGGAGTATTACTCTCATGAAAGTACCTCTATCGCCCCACTACATTGTCACCCCATTCAGTACTCCTCCCCTGTCAACATCTACCCTCCCTCCTCCCCTTCCAGCAAGCTTTCGCCACTCCCCCCCCCCCCCCTTCTTCCCCCAAGGCTCTGGGGAAGCCATATTAGCCTCCCCCGCCTGGGTGCTGTACCACCGTCGTGTGCTGGGTGGGTGGGTGAGCACGAGGGACCTGCCAACAAGCCAGCCTTGTTCCCCTCCACTTCAATTGTTGTGTTGCACTGCCACCATGCATTAACTCTCTCTCTCTCTCTCTCTCTCTCTCTCTCTCTCTCTCTCTCTCTCTCTCTCTCTCTCCAATTCTGACTCTTCCTTAGCAAATGTGATATATATACATATATATATATATATATATATATATATATATATATATATATATATATATATATATATATATATATTGGAAAGGATCACAATTTTGCGTGTGATCAAGTCTATTCCTTTATGAGTCCACGGAGAAAATAAAACACGATAAGTTCCCAAGTGCACTTTCGTGTGATAATCACATCATTAGGGGAGGCACAAGAGAGAAATATAAGTCAGTTGATATACAACGAAGATGAGCAGCGTACGTGTCCCTGAAACGTTTCGTGTAGTTGAAGAACAAAGTGAACATTAACACAGTATTTCTAATTTCCACTTTATCCGATGATGTACAGCGTGTGGCGAGAGACAGAAATAAATGAGTTATTATGAATAATGTGTCAATTGGGATGGTGAATAAACAAACGGGAGGAGAGAGCTTCTGAGTGGTATGGATACAAACGACATTATGTACAGTCCATCAGCCAAGCAAGCAACCGCCTTCACACTGACGGGGCAGCCAGTCACACGACTCGCATCCATCGAAGAGCGATGCCTGTTTTCTGTGAAAGTTGCTGCCAAAGGATAAAGAGAGAGAGAGAGAGAGAGAGAGAGAGAGAGAGAGAGAGAGAGAGAGAGAGAGAGAGAGAGAGAGAGACCCAGTCCTTAAGCAGAAGAGTTGGGAAGTGGATCACGCGGCTCATAGGCGAGGGAGTGAACAGCGGTACGGGGTCGATGGATCCTCAAACAGAGATGGGATGGAGTAAGAGCCACTGGGACAAGACCTTGAGGAACGCCGCTCAGCCCTCGAGGCTAGACGTAGGTCGCTACATCAACTTCCACGATAGTGATCCACACTGGGAAGAAAACTGGGAATCGCGTTGACGTCTCACAAGGTGGGTGGTGGCTAAGGCTGTGGATGGTCGTTTACGGTAACCAAGGCTTCAGAGCCAGGCCCTTAACGATGCATTACGTTCTACCGAAGAGTATGACGTTAACGAGCTTCCCCTGAGTCCCTTAAGAGTCGAAATGAAGATGTTAAAACCGATGGGGCTGGAAACACTTGATCTCAATGGAAGCTTTACTGGTGAGGAGGAAGACTATATTTTGAGACTGGAGATGCACGAGAGGAAATAAAGGACAAAGATCCGATAGAATAAAGATGGCAGAAGTGGAATTCGAAAGAGCGATAGTCAGATGGTTGTGAGGGAAAGTCATGGTGTACAGCTCAGCGTCCGTGTCGCGCCCCCCACTTGGTTCCTCCAGTCCTAACCTGATGGTGTGTTACACACACACAAGCTGGTGTCCGGCCCGGTACACCGCGTACGGTACCAGCCGAGGTACAGTGGACCACAGGACGCAACGCGTTACGCACTTTGCTACAGGTGCGTACATGATTTCTTGGACGTATGCGACAGGGGAGGGTCAGATATGAGTGGTGTGAGACGCTTCAATAACTGTCCAGTTACGAGATAAATGGACGAGTTAGGTTATGGAGTTCGTTCATCCTCCTCCAGGACACTTACATCCCATTTTCTTTGACTGGTAAACATCCCATTCCATCAATTTCTCTTTCATCGTCGCCTTAGCCTTCCCTCCCATACCTCTCCCACCTCCCTTTTATTCATCTCGTAACCGATCCTCTCCCTCTCTTTATCCACCCTCGAAGTCGCTCCCTCCCTCCCTCCATGTCCCACCCTTCCTTACTATAACATCCCCAGCTTCCCTCCCTCACACACAACCTCCCTCACCACTCCCTCACCATCCCTCCCTCCCTCACACACCACCACTCCCTTACCATCCCTCCCTCCCTCACACACCACCACTCCCTTACCATCCCTCCCTCCCTCCCTCACACACCACCACTCCCTCACCATCCCTCCCTCCCTCACACACCACCACTCCCTTACCATCCCTCCCTCCCTCACACACCACCACTCCCTCACCATCCCTCCCTCCCTCACATACCACCACTCCCTCACCATCCCTCCCTCCCTCCTGATTGGCCGACCGCCGTTGGCTGGAGGTTATTACACCAATCACTGAGCGTTAAACAACGACTGACGAACACTTGCACGGGATCCCACACACTCTCTCTCTACACACACACACACACACACACACACACACGACTGAAAAGGTGAAACGGTTTCGATTGCTTGGCGCTGCGGCTGCGGCGACGGCGGCTGCGGCCGTGGTGACTGTGGTGGCCAGAAGCGCCGACCTGCGGTCACAGATCTGATTGCGGGTCAAGGGTGTTTCACGCAGGACTTGATTCTAATTTGTATTGTTGCTGGATTTCGCGCAATGTCGTTATTTTCTGTTGGTTTTCGGGAATATATATATATATATATATATATATATATATATATATATATATATATATATATATATATATATATATATGGTGTGGGATAGTGGCATAGTGCCATTGTACAAAGGAAAAGGGGATAAGAGTGAGTGCTCAAATTACAGAGGTATAAGTTTGTTGAGTATTCCTGGTAAATTGTATGGGAGGGTATTGATTGAGAGGGTGAAGGCATGTACAGAGCATCAGATTGGGGAAGAGCAGTGTGGTTTCAGAAGTGGTAGAGGATGTGTGGATCAGGTGTTTGCTTTGAAGAATGTATGTGAGAAATACTTAGAAAAGCAAATGGATTTGTATGTAGCATTTATGGATCTGGAGAAGGCATATGATAGAGTTGATAGAGATGCTCTGTGGAAGGTATTAAGAATATATGGTGTGGGAGGCAAGTTGTTAGAAGCAGTGAAAAGTTTTTATCGAGGATGTAAGGCATGTGTACGTGTAGGAAGAGAGGAAAGTGATTGGTTCTCAGTGAATGTAGGTTTGCGGCAGGGGTGTGTGATGTCTCCATGGTTGTTTAATTTGTTTATGGATGGGGTTGTTAGGGAGGTGAATGCAAGAGTTTTGGAAAGAGGGGCAAGTATGAAGTCTGTTGGGGATGAGAGAGCTTGGGAAGTGAGTCAGTTGTTGTTCGCTGATGATACAGCGCTGGTGGCTGATTCATGTGAGAAACTGCAGAAGCTGGTGACGGAGTTTGATAAAGTGTGTGGAAGAAGAAAGTTAAGAGTAAATGTGAATAAGAGCAAGGTTATTAGGTACAGTAGGGTTGAGGGTCAAGTAAATTGGGAGGTGAGTTTGAATGGAGAAAAACTGGAGGAAGTGAAGTGTTTTAGATATCTGGGAGTGGATCTGGCAGCGGATGGAACCATGGAAGCAGAAGTGGACCATAGGGTGGGGGAGGGGGCGAAAATTCTGGGAGCCTTGAAGAATGTGTGGAAGTCGAGAACATTATCTCGGAAAGCAAAAATGGGTATGTTTGAAGGAATAGTGGTTCCAACAATGTTGTATGGTTGCGAGGCGTGGGCTATGGATAGAGTTGTGCGCAGGAGGATGGATGTGCTGGAAATGAGATGTCTGAGGACAATGTGTGGTGTGAGGTGGTTTGATCGAGTAAGTAACGTAAGGGTGAGAGAGATGTGTGGAAATAAAAAGAGCGTGGTTGAGAGAGCAGAAGAGGGTGTTTTGAAATGGTTTGGGCACATGGAGAGAATGAGTGAGGAAAGGTTGACCAAGAGGATATATGTGTCGGAGGTGGAGGGAACGAGGAGAAGAGGGAGACCAAATTGGAGGTGGAAAGATGGAGTGAAAAAGATTTTGTGTGATCGGGGCCTGAACTTGCAGGAGGGTGAAAGAAGGGCAAGGAATAGAGTGAATTGGAGCAATGTGGTATACCGGGGTTGACGTGCTGTCAGTGGATTGAATCAAGACATGTGAAGCGTCTGGGGTAAACCATGGAAAGCTGTGTAGGTATGTATATTTGCGTGTGTGGACGTATGTATATACATGTGTATGGGGGGGGGTTGGGCCATTTCTTTCGTCTGTTTCCTTGCGCTACCTCGCAAACGCGGGAGACAGCGACAAAGTATAAAAAAAAAAAAAAAAAAAAAATATATATATATATATATATATATATATATATATATATATATATATATATATATATGTGTGTGTGTGTGTGTGTGTGTGTGTGTGTGTCGGTAGGAAAAGCAGCAGAGTCCTATAACTGAGCCCTATAACCCAACCAGTAAAGTCCTCTAACTGACCCCATAACCCAACCAGTTAAGTCCTATAAACGACCCTCATAATCCACCCAATACATTCCAATAACTAACGCCCATAACTCAACCAATAGGAGAGTCCTGTAACTACCTAACCTAACCCAACCAATAGGAGAGTCCTGTAACTACCTAACCTAACCCAACCAATAGAAGAGTCCTGTAACTACCTAACCTAACCCAACCAATAGAAGAGTCCTGTAACTACCTAACCTAACCTCAGACATCATATCAACATAGACGTTCCAACACATTCCTTCTCCCTGTATATACCATATCAATGCAGCAGCGTAAACACCTTAACTCCCTCCCGCAGCAGGGTTGCGGAGCGCTTACGTGTATTCCAAGGGGTCAGAGAAATACTCAGGGTTCTTGGGGGTCCAAACACACACACACACACACACACACACACACACACGTGACACAGTTATCTGTTGGGTCGGGTGGGTGATGTACCTCCCCTTTGGGGGGGAGGGGGATTTAGGGCCTTCAAAATGAAGTTTGGTGATGTCAGGAGGAGGATGGGGGGGGGGGGGGACACTTACTGTCCCTAGTGCTGTTGCCTCGTGTGTCACGTCCCACCTTCCGTGGCGTCATCTGTGTGTTCCTGCCTCACACACACACACACGGACGAGGAGAGAACTCCTGTTTGAACCAAGGGCGCTGGACGGCTGTCTGGCTGTCGATAGACGGCTGTCTGTCTGTCTGGGTGTCACTGGCCGGCTGGCTGGGGTGAGGACCTAACACAAGTTGATGTCTTGCCTGTGACTACAAGCATAGGACACTCTCTCTCTCTCTCTCTCTCTCTCTCTCTCTCTCTCTCTCTCTCTCTCTCTCTCTCTCTCTCTCTCTGTGACACAGAGGTAACGCGGTCAACAGACCGTACCGTCACCGTAACAAACATCAGTAACAATCACTGTGACACCGGGGGCGTTACCCGGAGGGCGTGCGTCACGCGATTGGCAGAGGGGAAGTGAAGCAGTCATGGAGCTGGTGTCAAGGCCTCCAGCTCTCGAGGCCGAGGCCGAAGCCGGAGCCAAGGCCTGTAAAACCTGGCTCCGAGAAGCCGAGGCCAAGGCCTGTAAAACCTGAATACGAGACACCGAAGCCGAAGCTGAAGCCTAAGCTTCGGTCCCACGTCTCGGTGAGGCAATAAAAATACCATGTAACACCCGGGAGTAAAGTTGCAACATACCATGAAACACTGGGTGGAATTAAGATATATATAAACCATGGAACACTTGAGGTGGGGGGTAAACATACCATGGAACACTTGAGGTGGGGGGTAAACATACCATGGAACACTTGAGGTGGGGGGTAAACATACCATGGAACACTTGAGGTGGGAGTGAAACATGTCATGTAACACTTGATGTGGGGTTAAAACATACCATGGAACACTTGAGGTGGGGGTTAAACATACCATAGAGCACTTGAAGTGGGGTTAAACATATCATGGAACACTTGAGGTGGGGTTAAAACATACCATGGAACACGAGGTGGGGTGTTAACACAATACCTTGAAACACTTGAGGTGGGGGAGGGGGTTAAAACAATACCTTGAAACACTTGGTTTCAAAGCAATATGGAACACTTGAGGCCATATGAAGACGTACCTAGTAACACTTTAACTGTCGTAACAGTTAACCATGGAACACTTAAAAGCTAATCAACGCAAACCACAGAAAACTTAGCGTACAGTGTACTAAAACACACCCCGGAACACTGTAAGTACAATAACTGGAAACCCTGGAACACTATATAAGCACAATAACTGGAAACCCTGGAACACTATATAAGCACAATAACTGGAAACCCTGGAAGACTAAATAATTGGACTCTGGAACACTACATAACAATAAATGGAAACCCTGGAACACTATATAAGCACAATAACTGAAAACCCTGGAACACTATATAAGTACAATAACTGGAAACCCTGGAACACTATATAAGCACAATAACTGGAAACCCTGGAACACTATATAAGCACAATAACTGGAAACCCTGGAACACTATATAAGCACAATAACTGGAAACCCTGGAACACTATATAAGTACAATAACTGGAAACCCTGGAACACTATATAAGCACAATAACTGGAAACCCTGGAACACTATATAAGCACAATAACTGGAAACCCTGGAACACTATATAAGCACAATAACTGGAAACCCTGGAACACTATATAAGCACAATAACTGGAAACCCTGGAACACTATATAAGCACAATAACTGGAAACCCTGGAACACTATATAAGCACAATAACTGGAAACCCTGGAACACTATATAAGCACAATAACTGGAAACCCTGGAACACTATATAAGCACAATAACTGGAAACCCTGGAACACTATATAAGCACAATAACTGGAAACCCTGGAACACTATATAAGCACAATAACTGGAAACCCTGGAACACTATATAAGCACAATAACTGGAAACCCTGGAACACTATATAAGCACAATAACTGGAAACCCTGGAACACTATATAAGTACAATAACTGGAAACTCTGGAACACTACATAACAATAACTGGAAACCCTGGAACACTATATAAGCACAATAAATGGAAACCCTGGAACACTATATAAGCACAATAACTGGAAACCCTGGAACACTATATAAGCACAATAACTGGAAACCCTGGAACACTATATAAGCACAATAACTGGAAACCCTGGAACACTATATAAGCACAATAACTGGAAACCCTGGAACACTATATAAGCACAATAACTGGAAACCCTGGAACACTATATAAGCACAATAACTGGAAACCCTGGAACACTATATAGCACAATAACTGGAAACCCTGGAACACTATATAAGCACAATAACTGGAAACCCTGGAACACTATATAAGCACAATAACTGGAAACCCTGGAACACTATATAAGCACAATAACTGGAAACCCCGGAACACTATATAAGCACAATAACTGGAAACCCTGGAACACTATATAAGCACAATAACTGGAAACCCTGGAACACTATATAAGCACAATAACTGGAAACCCTGGAACACTATATAAGCACAATAACTGGAAACCCTGGAACACTATATAAGCACAATAACTGGAAACCCTGGAACACTATATAAGCACAATAACTGGAAACCCTGGAACACTATATAAGCACAATAACTGGAAACCCTGGAACACTATATAAGCACAATAACTGGAAACCCTGGAACACTATATAAGTACAATAACTGGAAACTCTGGAACACTACATAACAATAACTGGAAACCCTGGAACACTATATAAGCACAATAAATGGAAACCCTGGAACACTATATAAGCACAATAACTGGAAACCCTGGAACACTATATAAGCACAATAACTGGAAACCCTGGAACACTATATAAGCACAATAACTGGAAACCCTGGAACACTATATAAGCACAATAACTGGAAACCCTGGAACACTATATAAGCACAATAACTGGAAACCCTGGAACACTATATAAGCACAATAACTGGAAACCCTGGAACACTATATAAGCACAATAACTGGAAACCCTGGAACACTATATAAGCACAATAACTGGAAACCCTGGAACACTATATAAGCACAATAACTGGAAACCCTGGAACACTATATAAGCACAATAACTGGAAACCCTGGAACACTATATAAGCACAATAACTGGAAACCCTGGAACACTATATAAGCACAATAACTGGAAACCCTGGAACACTATATAAGTACAATAACTGGAAACCCTGGAACACTATATAAGCACAATAACTGGAAACCCTGGAACACTATATAAGCACAATAACTGGAAACCCTGGAACACTATATAAGCACAATAACTGGAAACCCTGGAACACTATATAAGCACAATAACTGGAAACCCTGGAACACTATATAAGCACAATAACTGGAAACCCTGGAACACTATATAAGCACAATAACTGGAAACCCTGGAACACTATATAAGCACAATAACTGGAAACCCTGGAACACTATATAAGTACAATAACTGGAAACTCTGGAACACTACATAACAATAACTGGAAACCCTGGAACACTATATAAGCACAATAAATGGAAACCCTGGAACACTATATAAGCACAATAACTGGAAACCCTGGAACACTATATAAGCACAATAACTGGAAACCCTGGAAGACTAAATAATTGGACTCTGGAACACTACATAACAATAACTGGAAACCCTGGAAGACTAAATAATTGGACTCTGGAACACTACATAACAATAACTGGAAACCCTGGAACACTATATAAGCACAATAACTGGAAACCCTGGAACACTATATAAGCACAATAACTGGAAACCCTGGAACACTATATAAGCACAATAACTGGAAACCCTGGAACACTATATAAGCACAATAACTGGAAACCCTGGAACACTATATAAGTACAATAACTGGAAACCCTGGAAGACTAAATAAGTACAATAACTGGAAACTCTGGAACACTACATAACAATAACTGGAAACCCTGGAACACTATATAAGCACAATAACCGGAAACCCTGGAACACTAAATAATTGGACTCTGGAACACTACATAACAATAAATGGAAACCCTGGAACAAGTGAAGTCTGGAAAGAACTTATGGCACACTTGAGCTGGAAGAAACATACACGTAATCTAAACTACTTAATAAGAAATGTTAAGAGTCTACAAGAAGCGTTACCCAGCCATCGGGGATAACAGAATATACCTATTTCCATTTATCCTTTTCATCTATCTCTTCTACATCTCATGAATAATAGATTATCTACTTTGTGGTAGAGCAGCCATCTACCTCTACATCTACTTGTATTCATGAGGACTTACTTGTAGATGTGGGAGTAGTCCTCACATTCACCACGGTTGAGATTCTTGATGGCTTTCTCTCTCAGGTCGTCCACCTTCGTCCCGGTCTTCTCCTTGAGCTCATGGATAGTCCCCGAGGCCCCTTGCTCCTTCAGCGTGCCCCACTTCTCCTTCAGGTAGCTCTTGAAGACGTGAAGGCCGCCCGTGTACGAAGCTAACTTGTCGTCCATGATTGACGCTCGTTGTCTGAGTTTTCCCGCGTTTTCTATTGGGTTCGCGCGCTTTTTTTTTTTTTTCCCCTTTTCCGCGCGGAGACTTGATTGGTTAATCGTTGCCAGTTATTGTTTTTGCCACCACGATTTTTTTTCTTTTCAGCCCGTTTCGAGTGAAGTTAATTTGGCGTTGCAATGGTGGACGCTATTCAAGACGTCGACTATCTCTACACTTTCTCTTATTTGACTGTAAGTTACAGAAGTTTAAATGCATGTATTTGCACTGCATGCGTTTGACCCATACGATAAGATTTCTTAATTCATCACAACGGTATCAGATGGACGCCTTACTTCACTGTCGAAATCAAAGCCACCATCATGATTTTAGTCACGGCACTAATTCACACACGAAACACATGTCACTAATCAATATTTTCCTTTTTTTTCACCTGTAAAACAAAAAGGAAGCACTTTCTTCAAGTGTATTTACTCGATTAAAAATTTTCTGTTACTAAACACTTATGAAGTGTCTAAAAAGAGATTAGAAAGCAGGATGAGTATTTTAGACCAATGTGACTGTTACTATGACCCAATACAATTACCCACGTGAATTTCATCCCAGCCCCTCCCTCAGTGCTCTGACCTCACGCTGAAACTACAAGGACTTAAATCCAGACCATTGTTCGTAACACTGTTTTCTTCACTACTATAGCATATCCCAATTTCGTGATCCATAATAGTCAATACATATATATATATATATATATATATATATATATATATATATATATATATATATATATATATATATGAGATAATTCTGCTTTCTTAAACATACCTATGTTGTAAGTTTACATAGACCAGTGTTTCAATAACAGAGGCCTTCTAACACACACACACACACTGGGGTGTCTGTTATGTCCTAAGCTCACAACATCCGTCGAGTCTCGTGTGTCGTAAGCTCATGACACTGGTGAAGGCTGTTGTGTCCTAAACTCACACTGTACACTGAGGGAGTTGTGTGATAAGATCAAGCAACCGAACAAGCGTCATATCGTAATGTGACAACACGGAGGGAGCGTGTCATGTTGTATGCTCGCGTCACATAAGAGGTGGCCAAGGTCTTGGTGTCAGCAGACCTCTCACGACAGATCCCTGGCAGGTCTGGGGGACTTCAGGACTGGTATAGGAGGATCTTATGGGAGACCTTTGGTCTTTTTCGTGGGTTCGTAGAGGGGAGGGAGAGGCAAGGGAAGACTTGGTCTATGACGAGGTTATCTGCTGGAGGAGGGTAACAGTATCTTACATTCCTAATCTGTATAGATGGAGACAGGATAGTAAAGCAGAAGGCTCCTCCCCACCCACCACTACAGATGGAGACAAGATAGTACAGCAGATGGCTCCTCCCCACCCACCACTACAGATGGAGACAAGATAGTACAGCAGATGGCTCCTCCCCACCCACCACTATAGATGGAGACAGGATAGTACAGCAGAAGGCTCCTCCCCACCCACCACTACAGATGGAGACAGGATAGTACAGCAGAAGGCTCCTCCCCACCCACCACAACATAACAAGAAAATCTCAGCCAATATCGTCAAATGGCGCTAACGCTTCAGTTAACTGAACATTGACCTTTCCTCATGCACAAAGCTGCCAAGAGATGAAGACTAAAAAAAAAGAATTGGTCTGAGAGAGAGAGAGAGAGAGAGAGAGAGAGAGAGAGAGAGAGAGAGAGAGAGAGAGAGAGAGAGAGAGAGAGAGAGAGTTAAAAAGTTCGAACACAATTCCTGACAAATCAATATATATATATATATATATATATATATATATATATATATATATGATAAGCGACAGACGGGACAAAAATTACGAGAGAACTTGCGACAACAAATTCTTGGGATCCAATCGCTTTTAGGAATCGCTGGAGTAGGGTTGAGAGCCACAAGAAAGGGGACTCGACTCTATTGCTATGGACAGTTTCTGAAAGACTTTTACGGCTGTGTGGGAGAGGTCGGAGTGGGAGCGCACGGGGGAGAGTGTGTGAGTGAGTGTGTCTGGAGAAGAGTGCGTGAGAGTGGAAATGACTATATGGAGAGTGTGGGAGGGAAAAGAGTGTCTCAAAGGATATGGGATTGTGAGAGTAAGTATGAGTGGCTAGTGTGTGTATGTGTGTATGTATGTGTGTGTGTGTGTGTGTGTGTGTGTGTGTGTGTGTGTGTGTCTGTGTGTGTATGTATGTATGTATGTGTGTGTGTGTGTGTGTGTGTGTGTGTGTGTGTGTGTGTGTGTTTGGAGGGGAGAATGCGTGGTCTGAAGGGAGTGTGATAGCGTAGCTTAGAGGAGTGTGTGAGAGGGAAGGCAGCATGCACGAGTAGAATGTGTGTGCGTGTGTGTGTGTGTGTGTGTGTGTGTGTGTGTGTGTGTGGTGAGAGTGGAGTAGAGTATGTGAGACGAAGGGAGAGTGTGCGAGGGAAGAGTGAGAGTGGAGTGGATTGAGTTGAGGGGAGAGTGTGGGTGGAAGGAAAGTTTGTGAGAGAGGAAGGAAATGTGTGAGAGTTAAGGGAAATGTGTGAGAGAGGGGGAAGTGTGAGTGAAGGGAAGTGTGCGACAGAGCAGGGAAGTGTGTGAGAAAAGAGGAAAGTGTGTGAAGGGAAGTGTGTGAGTGAAGGGAAAGGTGTAACAGTGGAAGGGAAGCGTGTGAGAGTGAAGGGAAAGGTGCGACAGTGGAAGAGCAGTGTGTGAGTGAAGGGAAAGGTGTGACAGTGAAAGAGAAGTGTGTGAGAGTGGAGGGAAAGGTGTGACAGTGGAAGAGAAGTGTGTGAGAGTGGAGGGAAAGGTGTGACAGCGGAAGAAAAGTGCGTGAGAGGGGAGAGAAAGGTGTAACAGTGGAAGAGAAGAGTGTGAGAGTGAAGGGAAAGGTGTGACAGTGGAAGGGAAGAGTGTGAGTGAAGGGAAAGGTGTGACAGTGGAGGGGAAGTGCGTGAGAGTGGAGGGAAAGGTGTGACAGTGGAGGGGAAGTGCGTGAGAGTGGAGGGAAAGGTGTGACAGTGAAAGGGAAGTGCGTGAGAGTGCACGACCCTTGAGCATGATGGTACGACCCTCGTGCACGAAGGGACGACCCTGGAGCATGATGGTACGACCCTTGAGCGTGAAGGGTCGTCATCATGCTCAAGGGTCGTTCCGTCGTTCTCATGGGTTGTACCTTCGTGCCCAAGGGTCGTACCGTCTTGCTCAAGGGACGTACCGTCGTGTTCAAGAGTCGTACCGTCTTGTTCAAGAGTCGTACTGTCGTGTTCAAGAGTCGTACCTTCGTGTTCAAGGGTCGTACCGTCGTGTTCAAGGGTCGTACCGTCGCGTTCAAGGGTCGTACCGTCTTGCTCAAGAGTCGTACCGTCGTGTTTAAGAGTCGTACCGTCGCGTTCAAGGGTCGTACCGTCGTGTTCAAGGGTCGTACCGTCGTGTTCAAGGGTCGTACAGAGGGTCGTGATATGCTGTATGACACCATGGATGACCAACTCTAACCTCCTTCATCCATTTGTTTCATTCGTATTTCTCTTTGCGACCCAGACCACAGACACTGGTGACCTCATCATGGTCGGGGGATGTTGGTAAGAGCAAAGCCAGACATTCGTCACGTATATTTATCATTTTCTTTTCTTTTATTATACTTTGTCTCTGTCTCCCGCGTTAGCGAGGTAGCGCAAGGAAACACGCGAAAGAATGGCCCAACCCACCACCAAACACATGTATATACATACACGTCCACACAGCACATATACATACCTATACATTTCAACGTATACATACATATACATATATATACATACATACACATGTACATATTCATACTTGCTGCCTTCATCCATTTCCGTCGCCACCCCGCCACACATGAGATGGCACCCTCCCTCACCCCCGGCACGCGCACGAGGTAGCGCTAGGAGAAGACAACAAAGGCCACATTGGTTCACACTCAGTCTTTAGCTGTCATGTGTAATATATATATATATATATATATATATATATATATATATATATATATATATATATTCTTTTCTTTTAAACTATTTGCCATTTCCCGCGTTAGCGAGGTAGCGTTAAGAACAGAGGACTGGGCCTTTGTGGGATATCCTCACCTGGCCCCCCCTCTGTTCCTCCTTTTGGAAAATTAAAAATATATATATATATATATATATATATATATATATATATATATATATATATATATATATATATATATTTTTTTTTTTATTTTTTTTATATTTTTATTATACTTTGTCGCTGTCTCCCACGTTTGCGAGGTAGCGCAAGGAAACAGACGAAAGAAATGGCCCAACCCCCCTCCCCCATACACATGTATATACATACGTCCACACACGCAAATATACATACCTACACAGCTTTCCATGGCTTACCCCAGACGCTTCACATGCCTTGATTCAATCCACTGACAGCACGTCAACCCCGGTATACCACATCGCTCCAATTCACTCTATTCCTTGCCCTCCTTTCACCCTCCTGCATGTTCAGGCCCCGATCACACAAAATCTTTTTCACTCCATCTTTCCACCTCCAATTTGGTCTCCCTCTTCTCCTTGTTCCCTCCACCTCCGACACATATATCCTCTTGGTCAATCTTTCCTCACTCATCCTCTCCATGTGCCCAAACCACTTCAAAACACCCTCTTCTGCTCTCTCAACCACGCTCTTTTTATTTCCACACATCTCTCTTACCCTTACGTTACTCACTCGATCAAACCACCTCACACCACACATTGTCCTCAAACATCTCATTTCCAGCACATCCATCCTCCTGCGCACAACTCTATCCATAGCCCACGCCTCGCAACCATACAACATTGTTGGAACCACTATTCCTTCAAACATACCCATTTTTGCTTTCCGAGATAATGTTCTCGACTTCCACACATTCTTCAAGGCCCCCAGAATTTTCGCCCCCTCCCCCACCCTATGATCCACTTCCGCTTCCATGGTTCCATCCGCTGCCAGATCCACTCCCAGATATCTAAAACACTTCACTTCCTCCAGTTTTTCTCCATTCAAACTCACCTCCCAATTGACTTGACCCTCAACCCTACTGTACCTAATAACCTTGCTCTTATTCACATTTACTCTTAACTTTCTTCTTCCACACACTTTACCAAACTCAGTCACCAGCTTCTGCAGTTTCTCACATGAATCAGCCACCAGCGCTGTATCATCAGCGAACAACAACTGACTCACTTCCCAAGCTCTCTCATCCCCAACAGACTTCATACTTGCCCCTCTTTCCAAAACTCTTGCATTTACCTCCCTAACAACCCCATCCATAAACAAATTAAACAACCATGGAGACATCACACACCCCTGCCGCAAACCTACATTCACTGAGAACCAATCACTTTCCTCTCTTCCTACACGTACACATGCCTTACATCCTCGATAAAAACTTTTCACTGCTTCTAACAACTTTCCTCCCACACCATATATTCTTAATACCTTCCACAGAGCATCTCTATCAACTCTATCATATGCCTTCTCCAGATCCATAAATATAATAAATATAAATAAATAAATATAAATATAAATATAATATATATACATATATTATCCCTGGGGATAGGGGATTAAGAATACTTCCCACGTATTCCCTGCGTGTCGTAGAAGGCGACTAAAAGGGAAGGGAGCGGGGGGCTGGAAATCCTCCCCTCTCGTTTATAATTTTCCAAAAGAAGGAAGAGAGAAGGGGGTCAAGTGAGGATATTACTTGAAAGGCTCAGTCCTCTGTTCTTAATGCTACCTCGCTAACGCGCGAAATGGCGAAGTTATATATATATATATATATATATATATATATATATATATATATATATATATATATATACACTACTTTTACCGGAAGAGATATTGTGTAAGCTCTGGAAAGGACAGATAAAAAAAAGTACCGACTTCCAGAGTTTGGCGGTGGGAGGGGAAAAAACAGACGTCGGCTCGACCAACCATGGAACCGCCAACGATGTGTGGGAGGAAGTGGCCTACTGGATGCTTCCTGATGACCCTAGGGAGAGGTGGAGGAGAGGCACAGCATTACAACCAACTCTACACAACAGAAACCAAGATAATAACACCTACAACAGATAGACAGACGAGCAACACAAGGGTATAGGGGGGAGGAGAGGGCGTCCAAATTGAGAAGCGAGGGAGGTGGAGTGAACGAGACAAGAACTACCACCCGCTGACTACCCTCGCCAGGGGACGAGGAGGAGGTGAAGAAAGCCTTCCTCTCTTCAGAAAAGAACCGAATCTACTTCTTTCTTCTCCCTAACACGTCGAGGAACGGCCCGCGAGAAAATGAAATCAAGACCTAAACAAAACGGTCTCGATTTCTTTCGACAGACTTGCCACGATGTCAGTGTGCTCGAGAAACTAGAGAGGCTACGTTCATTACATTAATGCCAAGTATACTGACGGAGGAGACTGGCCAAATAACAGAGTCCCTCGGGGGAAATAAGAAAGGTAGAGAGGGTTTGAGAGAGGAGAGGAAGAGGAGATTCGGATTTGAAACAACGTCTAGTCTGAGAGACATTATCCTGGTCTAACGGTGGGAGTGGAGGAAGTAGGACGAAGAACACAGGGAGGACGTTAGGGCGGCTCCGTATCTACAGGAAGCACACGAAAAGTAAAGGC
Organism: Panulirus ornatus; assembly: GCF_036320965.1. Lineage (NCBI taxonomy): Eukaryota > Metazoa > Arthropoda > Malacostraca > Decapoda > Palinuridae > Panulirus > Panulirus ornatus. Next base: position 53,012,790 of record NC_092225.1, read on the forward strand.
TACATCTTCCACAGTAGCGCTACGACTTGGCCACGAGCATTTACATGCGCTAATCCAGCTTGGCTGAGTCGACTACCTTCGCCAGGATTCGAACCTCGGGGTAGCCCCTGGCGTGATTCACAGTCAGGCGAGACCATCTGTCCCAATGAAGAACCTTGAAGGCATCAGCCAATATGAGGAGAAAGAAAAAACAACCCCCAGCTATCCCAAGCTGGAGAGGAAAGAATTAAGACATTTTGCCATCTGGAAACCATTCGGACGATCTGGAAGAAGACTTTGTGATCCACACAGGCTTCGGAAAGTGAGAGATGAGACGATTCAAACCATATGAAACCTTACAAGTGAAACCCATACGATGTAAACAGAAGGAGCGAAGCAGTTACCCCAACCGCGTTCTTCAGGATGAACCTAACCAGTCCAGGTTTCCAGCCGTATGGCCCAGGTTATATAAAAAAGAGACTAGAGAGCCACCCTAATGGTAGTTAGTATATAACTGTTATACGGATGAGGATCTGAAGGTTGTGTGTGTGTGTGTGTGTGTGTGTGTGTGTGTGTGTGTGTGTGTGTGTGTGTGTGGGAGGAGAGCATACTGAAGGATCCGAAACAGCCACGAGAGAATGTGGTCCGGTACCACTTTTGTCTGAAACTGTCGAAGCTACAGCAAAATATGGAGGAGGAGGAGGAGGCGGCGGCGGCGGCGGAGGAGGAGGAGGAGGAGGAGGAGGAGGAGGAGGAGGAGGAGGAGGAGGAGAGGGGGGGGGGAGGAGAGCTTGTGTTAAGAATTCTGGTGGAGACGAACCTGGGGAACACGATGGTGTCACATTAGCTATTCCTGAGCGATGAACACGAGAAGAGAAAATGGTGTATGTGTCCCCAGCTGTCACGATGAATTCGAAATACGTGAGATGAGGAGGTCTCCCCTTCCCTCCAACACCAACACACACACACACACACACACACACACATACACACACACACGTACGAAAATACACACACACACACACACACACACACACACACACACACACACGTAGCCCGTCACCCACAACAACGTGGTCAAGTCTATGCCACACTGAGTGGAGATCTGGCGATCTCTGTGGCACAGATGCTGCTGACCTGAGGCTTGCGATATCTATCTATGGTTCGGGTCCTACTGCTGTTGAACAAGGCAAACTACAGTACATAACTACCGTGGGACATATCCCAGGTCTGTGTCTCGCCTGCCACAGACGAAACCTCCTTCCGACCCCTGCGCCACAGACTCCTGCACCTGGCCTGGTCATCCTTTCTATGCCACAATGGCCCTAAACACTGTATGGTTTACATCGACCTAATGGTACACAGTCGCTAATATTCCCAACACAGCAGCTGGTCAGTATGACGGCTAACACAGCAGCTGGCCACTGTGATGTCTAACACAGCAGCGGACCAATAATGTAACGTCTAACACAGCAGCGGACCAATAATGTAACGTCTAACACAGCAGCGGACCAATAATGTAACGTCTAACACAGCAGCGGACCAATAATGTAACGTCTAACACAACAGCGGACCAATAATGTAACGTCTAACACAGCAGCGGACCAATAATGTAACGTCTAACACAGCAGCGGACCAATAATGTAACGTCTAACACAGCAGCGGACCAATAATGTAACGTCTAACACAGCAGCGGACCAATAATGTAACGTCTAACACAGCAGAGGACCAATAATGTAATGTCTAACACAGCAGCTAATCGAAGTGACGTTTAACACAGCCAGCGCGTCGCGTTCACCACGGTAATTACACATTGGGTCACCCACCACCCACCCCCGGTCTCTCACGACGGTCATACAACATTCTGTGTCTCGCTGTTGGCCTACCACTCCACCTGACGTGGATGTGTCTGCTCCACCAGGATCATCATCACCCCAGACTGGTCTACCACTCCACCTGACGTGGGTGTGTCTGCTCCACCAGGATCATCATCACCCCAGACTGGTCTACCACTCCACCTGACGTGGATGTGTCTGCTCCACCAGGATCATCATCACCCCAGACTGGTCTACCACTCCACCTGACGTGGATGTGTCTGC
>NC_092225.1:53017367-53024867 GCF_036320965.1 Panulirus ornatus
TGGTGGTATCTGGGGTGCTGTGGTGGCATCTGGGGTGTTGTGGTGGTATCTGGGGTGTTGTGGCGGTATCTGGGGTGTTGTGGCGGTATCTGGGGTGTTGTGGTGGTATCTGGGGTGTTGTGGTGGTATCTGGGGTGTTGTGGCGGTATCTGGGGTGTTGTGGTGGTATCTGGGGTGTTGTGGTGGCATCTGGGGTGTTGTGGTGGCATCTGGGGTGTTGTGGTGGTATCTGGGGTGTTGTGGCGGTATGTGGGGTGTTGTGGTGGTATGTGGGGTGTTGTGGTGGTATGTGGGGTGTTGTGGTGGTATCTGGGGTGTTGTGGCGGTATCTGGGGTGTTGTGGTGGTATCTGGGGTGTTGTGGCGGTATCTGGGGTGTTGTGGCGGTATCTGGGGTGTTGTGGTGGTATCTGGGGTGTTGTGGTGGTATCTGGGGTGTTGCGGTGGTATCTGGGGTGTTGTGGTGGCATCTGGGGTGTTGTGGTGGCATCTGGGGTGTTGTAGCGGTATCTGGAGTGTTGTGGTGGTATCTGGGGTGTTGTGGCGGTATCTGGGGTGTTGTGGTCAGTAAGTTAGTGGTACTCCAACGTCTGGTGCGTTGTACTAACACAGCCAAGGAAAGAAGGAAGGAAGGAAGGAAGGAAGGAAGGCAAGAGGGAAGGTAGGAAAGAAGAGAGGAAGGAAGGGACACTTATCCAATCAGCGTAGGTACAACATACGACACTTTCCGGCAGTGAGTGTAAACAGAGCGGTAGCTTTAAACTAGTTAATTACGTTCAGTACGAACATGATCGCCCTGAGACGCTCCACTGTGTCACACACGGGATGCGTCGTCCAACTTGCTATACGATGAAACAGAACGCGTCCACTTCGGTACAGCAAGGGACAGAACGCGTCCACTTCGTTATAGCAAGGGACAGAATGCGTCCACTTCGTTATAGCAAGGGACAGAACGCGTCCACTTCGTTATAACAAGGGACAGAATGCGTCCACTTCGTTATAGCAAGGGACAGAACGCGTCCACTTCGTTATAACAAGGGACAGAACGCGTCCACTTCGTTATAACAAGGGACAGAATGCGTCCACACCGTTATAGCAAGGGACAGAATGCGTCTACTTCGTTATAACAAGGGACAGAATGCGTCCACTTCGTTATAACAAGGGACAGAATGCGTCCACTTCGTTATAGCAAGGGACAGAATGCGTCCACTTCGTTATAACAAGGGACAGAATGCGTCCACTTCGTTATAACAAGGGACAGAATGCGTCCACTTCGTTATAACAAGGGACAGAATGCGTCTACTTCGTTATAACAAGGGACAGAATGCGTCTACTTCGTTATAACAAGGGACAGAATGCGTCCACTTCGTTATAACAAGGGACAGAATGCGTCCACTTCGTTATAACAAGGGACAGAATGCGTCCACTTCGTTATAACAAGGGACAGAATGCGTCCACTTCGTTATAGCAAGGGACAGAATGCGTCCACTTCGTTATAGCAAGGGACAGAATGCGTCCACATCGTTACAGCAAGGGACAGAATGCGTCCACTTCATTATAGCAAGGGACAGAATGCGTCCACTTCGTTATAGCAAGGGACAGAATGCGTCCACTTCGTTATAACAAGGGACAGACTGCGTCCACTTCGTTATAACATGGGACAGAGCACGTCCACTTCGTTATGACGAGACATGCACACCAGCGGCGCCTGCGCTGTGTTGCAAGAGATCGCTGTGTTATCCGTGGCTGGGGTTTCCTGTGGTGTTAACCATTATGGTGATGGTCTGGGGAGCAGGCCTGGCGTCTATCACTGGGGGATCAGACCTGGGGTGTACTGGGGATGGAGGCCTGGGGTCCACTACTGGGGGATCAGGCCTGGTGTCTACTGGGGTTGGAGGCCTGGGGTCCACTACTGGCGGTGGAGGCCTAGGGGTCCACTACTGGGGGAGCAGGCCTGGAGTCCATCACTGGGGATTCAGGCCTGGGGTCTACTGGGGATGCAGGCCTGAGGTCTACTGGCGATGCAGGCCTGGGGTCTACTGGGGATGCAGGCCTGGGGTCCACTACTGGGGGATTAGGCCTGGGGTCTACTGAGGGATTAGACCTGGGGTCCATCATTTGGGGATCAGGCCTGGGGTCTACTGGGGATGCAGGCCTGGGGTCCACTACTGGGGGATCAGGCCTGGTGTCTACTGGGGTTGGAGGCCTGGGGTCCACTACTGGCGGTGGAGGCCTAGGGGTCCACTACTGGGGGAGCAGGCCTGGAGTCCACTACTGGGGGATTAGGCCTGGGGTCCACTACTGGGGGATTAGGCCTGGGGTCTACTGGGGATGCAGGACTGGGGTCTACTACTGGGGATGCAGGCCTGGGGTCCACTACTGGGGGATTAGGCCTGGGGTCCACCACTGGGGGATTAGGCCTGGGGTCTACTGGGGATGCAGGACTGGGGTCCATCATTTGGGGATGCAGGACTGGGGTCCATCATTTGGGGATGCAGGACTGGGGTCTACTACTGGGGATGCAGGCCTGGGGTCCATCACTGGGGTAATATCTTTCTCCGGTAATCATCCCTCTGGACATTTCCCCATCGTTTATCCAGAAATCTCAAAATCCAGCTCAAACATCTGAAGGAACCGTAAAAGAAAATATCCAGTACACGTAATTCTATTCTATAAATTCGTTTTTTGACTTCTCGAGCGTCTGATTCGAAATACTATTGATAAGAAATAAAAATCAAAGTTCTGTGACATCTCCAGCAAGCGGGACTAAATTGTATCGATAAAAATAAAGTTAAACCTCTAGGATGTCTCGAAAACTTTTCTAAATTTTTAAGGTAAGTGAATTTTTTTTTACAATTTTCATGTTTTCTTTGCATAAAAGGTGTGTGTGTGTGTGTGTGTGTGTGTGTATATATATATATATATATATATATATATATATATATATATATATTATCCTTGGGGATAGGGGAGCAAGAATACTTCCCACGTATTCCCTGCGTGTCGTAGAAGGCGACTAAAAGGGGAGGGAGCGGAATATATATATATATATATATATATATATATATATATATATATATATATATATATATATATATTATATTCATTTTGCTTTGTCGCTGTCTCCCGCGTTAGCGAGGTAGCGCAAGGAAACAGACGAAAGAATGGCCCAACCCACCCACATACACATGTATATACATACACGTCCACACACGCAAATATACATACCTATACATCTCAACGCATACATATATATACACACACAGACATATACATACATACACATGTACATAATTCATACTGTCTGCCTTTATTCATTCTCATCTCCACCTCGCCACACATGAAATAACAACCCCCTCCTCCCCATGTGTGCAAGGTAGCGCTAGGAAAAGACAACAAAGGCCCCATTCGTTCACACTCATCTCTAGCTGTCATGTAATAATGCACCGAAACCACAGCTCCCTTTCCACATCCAGGCCCCACACAACTTTCCATGGTTTACCCAAGACGCTTCACATGCCCTGGTTCAATCCATTGACAGCACGTCGACCCCGGTATACCACATCGTTCCAATTCACTCTATTCCTTGCACGCCTTTCACCCTCCTGCATGTTCAGGCCCCGATCACTCAAAATCTTTTTCACTCCATCTTTCCACCTCCAATTTGGTCTCCCACTTCTCCTCGTTCCCTCCACCTCTGACACATATATCCTCCTGGTCAATCTTTCCTCACTCATTCTCTCCACGTGACCAAACCATTTCAAAACACCATCTTCTGCTCTCTCCACCACACTCTTTTTATTACCACACACCCACATTATATATATATATATATATATATATATATATATATATATATATATATATATATATATATATATATATATATATGTCTCTTCCTTCCTCTTTCTTAACCTAAGTGGAATCGAAAACCGTTTCCCCCACAATCAACTCTCCTCCCGCCACCTTCCTTCAATCATTGATCCTCTTCTGCAGACATGTTGCTCCTTTCTCTCTGTTCTACAGGCATTATTCCCGTCACTGTTCCCGTGAGGTGCCTGCACGTTCTCCTGACCTAGCCTGGGTCTGTGGCATGAGCCTGACAGCCACAGAAGGACTTCTTGCCCTTCCCATACTTCTATCTTTTCCTCGTCTGTCTCTCTCTTCTTTCCCATTTTCAATGGCTTGGGTCCACAAACCCATGGAGCTTAAAGTAGGACATGTGTCCCCTGTCCCATGTCTGCTAATGTACATAGACAGACGAAATAACGCTAATCATGAAAATTTCTAACTATGATTCCCCATCTAATAATAATAATAATAATAATAATAATAATAAATAATAATAATAATAATAATAATAATAATAATAATAATAATAATAATCTGTTAAAATCTGTATATTCCTAACAGCATATCGTCTGCCATCCATACCTGAGTATTATATCCGGATTACATCCACTGGTACATTATACAACAACAATATATATATATGAGGGTCAAGTCAATTGGGAGGTGAGTTTGAATGGAGAAAAACTGGAGGAAGTGAAGTGTTTTAGATATCTGGGAGTGGATCTAGCAGCGGATGGAACCATGGAAGCGGAAGTGGATCATAGGGTGGGGGAGGGGGCGAAAATTCTGGGGGCCTTGAAGAATGTGTGGAAGTCGAGAACATTATCTCGGAAAGCAAAAATGGGTATGTTTGAAGGAATAGTGGTTCCAACAATGTTGTATGGTTGCGAGGCGTGGGCTATGGATAGAGTTGTGCGCAGGAGGATGGATGTGCTGGAAATGAGATGTTTGAGGACAATGTGTGGTGTGAGGTGGTTTGATCGAGTGAGTAACGTAAGGGTAAGAGAGATGTGTGGAAATAAAAAGAGCGTGGTTGAGAGAGCAGAAGAGGGTGTTTTGAAGTGGTTTGGGCACATGGAGAGAATGAGTGAGGAAAGATTGACCAAGAGGATATATGTGTCGGAGGTGGAGGGAACGAGGAGAAGAGGGAGACCAAACTGGAGGTGGAAAGATGGAGTGAAAAAGATTTTGTGTGATCGGGGCCTGAACATGCAGGAGGGTGAAAGGAGGGCAAGGAATAGAGTGAATTGGAGCGATGTGGTATACCGGGGTTGACGTGCTGTCAGTGGATTGAATCAAGGCATGTGAAGCGTCTGGGGTAAACCATGGAAAGCTGTGTAGGTATGTATATTTGCGTGTGTGGACGTATGTATATACATGTGTAGGGGGGGGGGTTGGGCCATTTCTTTCGTCTGTTTCCTTGCGCTACCTCGCAAACGCGGGAGACAGCGACAAAGTATAATAAATATATAAAAATAATATATATATATATATATATATATATATATATATATATATATATATATATATATATATATATATATATATCTTAATTCGCAAATTTTTTCCCCACCTTTCTTCATTCGCAAGACTGAAGACTGAAATAATTAAACACACACACACACACACACAAAGAAAATTAATGAACATCAATCAATTCTAAAATTTACCTGGTGTTCAAACAAAACACAAAACCCAAAAAAAAACCTTTCCTCGTCAAATACACCCACTAACAATGCCGACTTTTCAAAATTACCATTTCCACTACTATTCTCCCCCTAGTCCTTATCAAACTTCTAATCCAGTTCACCACAACACTTGTAAACGACTTTGTTGGGGATCAAAACTTTTGAAAGAAACTAATTCTTTTTTTGGGTGGGAGTGAGGGGATGGGAGGGAAGGGGGAGGAGACAGAATTGGAAACACTGTCACTAGATCCCCGTGATGTAAAGACCCTCCAAGATGGCAACACTGTGAGGCTTCACTAGCCTCTCCCTCCCTCCTCCCTCCCTCTCCTTCTGCCACCTCCTCTTCCTCCTCCACCCACCCACCCACCCACCCACACACCTGCCCCTCCCTCTCCTTCTGCCTCCTCCTCCTCCTCCACCCACCCACACACACACCTGCCCCTCCCTCTCCTTCTGCCTCCTCCTCCTCCTCCTCCTCCACCCACCCACACACCTGCCTACGCTGGCTAGCTACACTTACACTCCCTAGAGTTTGTCACGTTCTATCAATTCGTCTATCTATCTAGCTAGCTAGCTATCTATCTATCGACGTGGTGCGTGTGTGTGTGTGTGTGTGTGTGTGTGTGTGTGTGTGTGTGTGTGTGTTCTCGACATGATGGTACGACTCGACTACAACGGTACGACCTGGACATGATGGTACGACCCTTGATCACGACGGTATGACCCTTAACCACTACGGTACGACCTTGATCACGACGGTACGACCTGGACATGCCGGTACGACCCTTGATCACGACGGTATGACCCTTAACCACTACGGTACGACCTTGATCACGACGGTACGACCTGCACATGATGGTACGACCCTTGATCAATACGGTACGATCTGTACATGACTGTACGACCCTTGATCACGACGGTACGACCTGGACATGACGGTACGACCCTTGATCACGACGGTACGACCTGGACATGACGGCACGACCCTTAATCACAACAACACGATCAGGACACGACGATACGACCCTCAACCACAACGGTAGGACCTGGACATGGTGGTTACGACCTGGACATGACGGTACGACCCTTTGGGCACGACGGTACGACCCCTGAGCCCTTAGTGGTGCGTTATCACAGTGTTTCCCCGAGTTAGAAGTCAACAATGCTAACACATGTTACCAGCGTGGGTATGAGGGGTACTTCAACTACCTAACGACTTCGCCCTAACAATGGGGGTCAGGCAATTCGCCGCTACTCTCTCTCTCTCTCTCTCTCTCTCTCTCTCTCTCTCTCTCTCTCTCTCTCTCTCTCTCTCTCTCAGCCTTAGATCTAACACACTCACACGCTAGTAACCCACTAGTAAGGTAGGTGACGTCAGCTGTGAACGTACACTAGTTAGTAACTTGTTAGTGAAGCAGACTTGTTACAACCTGACCTGACCTGACCTGACCTGACCTGACCTGCTGCTGTAGGACCTCATCACCTGCCACGACCCACAACAGAACAGAGCAGTCACTGCAACAGTGCAACACGCTGACACTAATCACTGCAACACGCTGACACCATTCACTGCAACACGCTGACACCAATCACTGCAACACGCTGACACCATTCACTGCAACACGCTGACACCAATCACTGCAACACGCTGACACCATTCACTGCAACACGCTGACACCAATCACTGCAACGGTGCAACACGCTGACACCATTCACTGCAACACGTTGACACCAATCACTGCAACGGTGCAACACGCTGACACCATTCACTGCAACACGTTGACACCAATCACTGCAACACGCTGACACCAATCACTGCAACGGTGCAACACGCTGACACCATTCACTGCAACACGTTGACACCAATCACTGCAACACGCTGACACCAATCACTGCAACGGTGCAACACGCTGACACCATTCACTGCAACACGTTGACACCAATCACTGCAACACGCTATC
>NC_092225.1:53032367-53054867 GCF_036320965.1 Panulirus ornatus
ACGAGACAAAGTGTCTGCTGGCCAGTATTAGAATCACATTCAAACATACGGTTGAAGAAAATAATGAAAAATACTGATGGCATCCTATCTCACGTCAAAACCTTCATACGCTTCTCAATTTTGGTCGCTGCACTTGAAGGAAGAGCGCAAAGAACTACTAGAGAAAGTCCAGAGGAGAGCAACAAAGCCAGTAACTGAAATATAAGAAAGGCAAGTTACAGGTAAAGATTGAGGGGTCCTATATTTGCCCATTTTGGAAAAAGAGAAGATCTGAAATTGATTAAATTTGCCCATTTTGGAAAAAAAGATAAGATCCGTGGTTGATGGCAGGGAACAACAGGGTTCCTGAAACATATGCACACACACAATGACGACCACCAGGATCCCATCTTATCGCCTATACCTTCCCTCACGTCTGCTTGCACGATCTCGTCCTTCCTCAGCATCGAACCCTATTCAGCTCTCACGCTGATAGTTCCACTCTGCTACATATGTCCCCTCCTCATACGTTCCCTTCCCCCTTCCCTGACTCTTTAACACTCACTCTCTTTCTCGAACTGAACATACAATCTATCGTGACTCTGGCCTGTCTACCTATAGTATATTCTCTCTCTCTCTCTCTCTCTCTCTCTCTCTCTCTCTCTCTCTCTCTCTCTCTCTCTCTCTCTCTCTCAACAGCGTAAACAACCTGGCTATAGCTGTAACCTACACTCTATCCGGGAATAATCCACTTAATTATTGATTAATTGTTTAGAATTATCTGCCGCGCCAACTGCACAAGTCATTAGCGTGGACTCATAGGAATATATATATATATATATATATATATATATATATATATATATATATACATATACATATACATATATATATATATATATATATATATATATATATATATATATTTCCCTGGGGATAGGGGAGAAAGAATACTTCCCACGTATCCCCTGAGTGTCGTAGAAGGCGACTAAAAGGGGAGGGAGCGGGGGGCTGGAAATCCTCCCCTCTTTTTTTTTTAATTTTCCAAAAGAAAGAACAGAGAAGGGGGCCAGGTGAGGATATTCCCTAAAAGGCCCAATCCTCTGTTCTTAACGCTACCTTGCTAACGCGGGAAATGGCGAATAGTGTGAAAAAAAAAAATATATATATATATATATATATATATATATATATATATATATTTTTATACTTTGTCGCTGTCTCCCGCGTTTGCGAGGTAGCGCAAGGAAACAGACGAAAGAAATGGCCCAACCCCCCCCCCATACACATGTATATACATACGTCCACACACGCAAATATACATATCTACACAGCTTTCCATGGTTTACCCCAGACGCTTCACATGCCTTGATTCAATCCACTGACAGCACGTCAACCCCGGTATACCACATCGCTCCAATTCACTCTATTCCTTGCCCTCCTTTCACCCTCCTGCATGTTCAGGCCCCGATCACACAAAATCTTTTTCACTCCATCTTTCCACCTCCAATTTGGTCTCCCTCTTCTCCTTGCTCCCTCCACCTCCGACACATATATCCTCTTGGTCAATCTTTCCTCACTCATCCTCTCCATGTGCCCAAACCACTTCAAAACACCCTCTTCTGCTCTCTCAACCACGCTCTTTTTATTTCCACACATCTCTCTTACCCTTACGTTACTCACTCGATCAAACCACCTCACACCACACATTGTCCTCAAACATCTCATTTCCAGCACATCCATCCTCCTGCGCACAACTCTATCCATAGCCCACGCCTCGCAACCATACAACATTGTTGGAACCACTATTCCTTCAAACATACCCATTTTTGCTTTCCGAGATAATGTTCTCGACTTCCACACATTCTTCAAGGCTCCCAGAATTTTCGCCCCCTCCCCCACCCTATGATCCACTTCCGCTTCCATGGTTCCATCCGCTGCCAGATCCACTCCCAGATATCTAAAACACTTCACTTCCTCCAGTTTTTCTCCATTCAAACTCACCTCCCAATTGACTTGACCCTCAACCCTACTGTACCTAATAACCTTGCTCTTATTCACATTTACTCTTAACTTTCTTCTTCCACACACTTTACCAAACTCAGTCACCAGCTTCTGCAGTTTCTCACATGAATCACAGGGAAAATGAAACACGATAAGTTCCCAAGTGCACTTTCGTGTAATAATCACATCGTCAGGGGAGACACAATATATATATTGGAAAGGATCACAATTTAGCGCGATATATATATATATATATATATATATATATATATATATATATATATATATATATATATATATATATATATATATATAAGAGACAGGAGGTCAAGAGAAAGGTGCAAGAGGTGAAAAAGAGGGCAAATGAGAGTTGGGGTGAGAGAGTATCATTAAATTTTAGGGAGAATAAAAAGATGTTCTGGAAGGAGGTAAATAAAGTGCGTAAGACAAGGGAGCAAATGGGAACTTCAGTGAAGGGCGCTAATGGGGAGGTGATAACAAGTAGTGGTGATGTGAGAAGGAGATGGAGTGAGTATCTTGAAGGTTTGTTGAATGTGTTTGATGATAGAGTGGCAGATATAGGGTGTCTTGGTCGAGGTGGTGTGCAAAGTGAGAGGGTTGGGGAAAATGATTTGGTAAACAGAGAAGAGGTAATAAAAGCTTTGCGGAAGATGAAAGCCGGCAAGGCAGCAGGTTTGGATGGTATTGCAGTGGAATTTATTAAAAAAGGGGGTGACTGTATTGTTGACTGGTTGGTAAGGTTATTTAATGTATGTATGACTCATGGTGAGGTGCCTGAGGATTGGCGGAATGCGTGTATAGTGCCATTGTACAAAGGCAAAGGGGATAAGAGTGAGTGCTCAAATTACAGAGGTATAAGTTTGTTGAGTATTCCTGGTAAATTATATGGGAGGGTATTGATTGAGAGGGTGAAGGCATGTACAGAGCATCAGACTGGGGAAGAGCAGTGTGGTTTCAGAAGTGGTAGAGGATGTGTGGATCAGGTGTTTGCTCTGAAGAATGTATGTGAGAAATACTTAGAAAAGCAAATGGATTTGTATGTAGCATTTATGGATCTGGAGAAGGCATATGATAGAGTTGATAGAGATGCTCTGTGGAAAGTATTAAGAATATATGGTGTGGGTGGCAAGTTGTTAGAAGCAGTGAAAAGTTTTTATCGAGGGTGTAAGTCATGTGCACGTGTAGGAAGAGAGGAAAGTGATTGGTTCTCAGTGAATGTAGGTTTGCGGCAGGGGTGTGTGATGTCTCCATGGTTGTTTAATTTGTTTATGGATGGGGTTGTTAGGGAGGTGAATGCAAGAGTTTTGGACAGAGGGGCAAGAATGAAGTCTATTGTGGATGAGAGAGCTTGGGAAGTGAGTCATTTGTTGTTCGATGATGATACAGCGCTGGTGGCTGATTCATGTGAGAAACTGCAGAAGCTGGTGGCTGAGTTTGGTAAAGTGTGTGAAAGAAGAAAGTTAAGAGTAAATGTAAATAAGAGCAAGGTTATTAGGTACAGTAGGGTTGAGGGTCAAGTCAATCGGGAGGTAAGTTTGAATGGAGAAAAACTGGAGGAAGTAAAGTGTTTTAGATATCTGGGAGTGGATCTCGCAGCGGATGGAACCATGGAAGCGGAAGTGAATCATAGGGTGGGGGAGGGGGGCGAAAATCCTGGGAGCCTTGAAGAATGTGTGGAAGTCGAGAACATTATCTCGGAAAGCAAAAATGGGTATGTTTGAAGGAATAGTGGTTCCAACAACGTTGTATGGTTGCGAGGCGTGGGCTATGGATAGATTTGTGCTCAGGAGGGTGGATATGCTGGAAATGAGATGTTTGAGGACAATGTGTGGTGTGAGGTGGTTTGATCGAGTAAGTAATGTAAGGGTAAGAGAGATGTGTTGAAATAAAAACAGCGTGGTTGAGAGAGCAGAAGAGGGTGTTTTGAAATGGTTTGGGCACAAGGAGAGAATGAGTGAGGAAAGATTGACCAAGAGGATATATGTGTCAGAGGTGGAGGGAACGAGGAGAAGTGTGAGACCAAATTGGAGGTGGAAAAATGGAGGGAAAAAGATTTGGAGTGATCGGGGCCTGAACATGCAAGAGGGTGAAAGACGGGCAAGGAATAGAGTGAATTGGATCGTTGTGGTATACCGGGTTTGACGTGCTGTCAGTGGATTGAATCAGGGCATGTGAAGCGTCTGGGGTAAACCATGGAAAGCTGTGTGGGGCCTGGATGTGGAAGGGGAGCTGTGGTTTCGGGCATTATTGCATGACAGCTAGAGACTGAGTGTGAACGAATGAGGCCTTTGTTGTCTTTTCCTAGCGCTACCCCGCACACATGAAGGGGGAGGGGGATGGTATTCCATGTGTGGCGAGGTGGCGATGGGAATGAATAAAGGCAGACAGTGAATTGTGTGCATGGGTATATATGTATGTGTCTGTGTGTGTATATATATGTGTACATTGAGATGTATAGGTATGTATATTTGCGTGTGTGGACGTGTGTGTATATACATGTGTATGGGGGTGGGTTGGGCCATTTCTTTCGTCTGTTTCCTTGCGCTGCCTCGCAAACGCGGGAGACAGCGACAAAGCAAAATAAATAAATGAATAAATAAATATATATATATATATATATATATATATATATATATATATATATATATATATATATATATATATATATGATTGTGTACACGTCTTCTATTTCAGGGTTACGAGGCAAGACAGATAACATCACACGGGTGGCAGCAACATTGAGAGGCCAGTGTGTAAGGTGAGGAGGCTCGGTGCGAGGCAGGTCGTCTGTCCGTCTGTCGGGTCATTACCAAATCTGTTGTAATTACAAACTAGACAACACCCGCTCGAGGTCATGACCCACCCCCGGGCTTAATTAACCCCACGACCTTGACCTCTGACCTTCATACGCAATTATCCTTGGTTAGGGGGCCGTACACAATTATACGTGGTTAGGGGCCGTACACAATTATACTTGGTTAGGGGCCGTATACAATAATACTTGTTTAGGGGCCGCACACAATACTTGGTTAGGGGCCGTACACATTTATCCTTGGTTAGGGGCCGTACACAATTATGCTTGGTTAGGGGCCGTACACATTTTATACTAGGTTAGGGGCCGTACACAATCCTCCTTGGTTTGGGGCCGTACACAATTATCCTTGGTTAGGGGCCGTACACAATCATCCTTGGTTAGGGGCCGGACACAATCATCCTTGGTTTGGGGCCGTACACAATTATCCTTGGTTAGGGGCCGTACACAATCATCCTTGGTTAGGGGCCGTACACAATCATCCTTGGTTAGGGGCCGTACACAATCATCCTTGGTTAGTCCCGTATACAATTATCCTTGGTTAGGGCCCATACACAATTATCCTTGGTTAAGGGCCGTGCACAATTATCCTTGGTTAGGGTGTCGAACACAATTATCCTTGGTTAGGGGCAGTACATAATTATCCTTGGTTAGGGGCCCGTACACAATTATCCTTGGTTAGGGCCCGTACACAATTATCCTTGGTTAGGGGCCGTACACAATTATCCTTGGTTAGGGTTTCGTACACAATTATCCTTGGTTAGGGCCCGTACACAATTATCCTTGGTCAGGGGCCGTTCACAATTATCCTTGGTTAGGGGCCCGTACACAATTATCCTTGGTTAGGGGCCGTACACAATTATCCTTGGTTAGGGCCCGTACACAATTATCCTTGGTTAGGGCCCATACACAATTATCCTTGGTTAGGGTTTCGTACACAACTATCCTTGGTTAGGGTCCGTACACAATTATCCTTGGTTAGGGGCAGTACACAATTATCCTTGGTTAGGGTTTCGTACACAATCATCCTTGGTTAGGGGCCATAAACAATTATCCTTGGTTAGGGGCCATAAACAATTATCCTTGGTTAGGGCTTCGTACACAATTATCCTTGGTTAGGGCCCGTACACAATTATCCCTGGTCAGGGGCCGTACACAATTATCCTTGGTTAGGGGCCCGTACACAATTATCCTTAGTTAGGGCCCGTACACAATTATCCTTGGTTAGGGGCCGTACACAATTATCCTTGGTTAGGGTTTCGTACACAATAATCCTTGGTTAGAGGCCGTACACAATTTTCCTTGGTCAGGGCCCGTACACAATTATCCTTGGTCAGGGCCCGTACACAATTATCCTTGGTTAGGGGCAGTCCACAATTATCTTTGGTTAGGGGCCGTACATAATTATCCTTGGTTAGGGGCCGTACATAATTATCCTTGGTTAGGGGCCGTACATAATCATCCTTGGTTAGGGGCCGTACATAATCATCCTTGGTTAGGGGCAGTCCAATAAATGTCGATGTTTACCTTCCAAGCACTTTTGTTATTCAACTTCTTTTTCTGTGTTTTTTTGGTGGTGGGTTGGGGTGCGTGGAGGTGGGGGAGAGCGAGGGGTTATGATGAGGTGTAGCGGTGAAAAATATGGGTAACTGTACACACACGCCCTCAGGAATGTGCTCAAGGCAGAGGTTCCTGTTCCAGGACACAACGTGAGCATTTGATCTCTCTCTCTCTCTCTCTCTCTCTCTCTCTCTCTCTCTCTCTCTCTCTCTCTCTCTCTCTCTCTCTATCTATCTATCTATCTCTCACTCACTGGAGCTGTGACAGGACCAATCACCGTAGGTTCTCATAGACACACAACCAGACGGGACGAGCAAAAAAAACACCATTTGTGACCAACGTGTCTGTACAACTTACACAGACACTCGGTGTACAGCGGGGGTGGGGGGGGTAATGCGGCAACAAACTGGTCAATCATTACTTGACCTGGCGACCCTGCGAAAAGGGGTCACCACTCCCGTCGGGTCACTGCCGGAGGAACTGGGTCGTGAGCCTCGCGGAGCCCCTAGGGTCAACTCATACCGTTCGGGGTGTCTCCGTTACAAGAGATTTCGTCTACTATACCATCTGCGGAGGTAGTCTTCACAAGTGGACTTGATTCTTGTCCATGGCGAGGGGAGACTTTACCAATATCCCTCAACTTACATACATACATATGTCCTTGGGATCAACAATAATTAATGAGGGAACTACCTGTTTGGATCCCCTTTCGTCTAAAGTTGTTGGCGCTTGAGATTCGAAGAGTCTCGAGTTCCCTGTAAATCACAGCTCAGTAAATAGTTTCTTGAGTCTGTTACACACACACACACACACACACACACACACACGCACACTAATAAACAACAAGTTCAAAAGTGCGTTCACAGTGGAAGACACTATAGCCCCATCACTCGTGAGATGGGATAGGGAGACGGTTTTGGAAAACAATGAGATATCTAGAAAAGATTTTAACACAATAACTAAAGGTCTTGACTCCTACAAGGCTCATGGTCTAGATGGAAATTCATCATACGTGCTGAAGATGTCTGCACATACATTGGACTGCCCTCTTGATAAATTCCTGAAGATGGCGCTGAGGAAAGGCAAAGTGCCAAAGAAGTGAAAAAGAGCAAATGTCATACCCATCTATAAGGAAGGGGAACTGGGAAGAGGCGCTGAGCTGCAGACCAGTCTCCATGACGAGTGTGGTCTGTGAAGTACTGGAAAAGATGATCGGAAAGCAAATGGATGACTTTCTACAGAGGAGGAATTCCGTAAGTGAGAGGCAACACGGTTTTAAGAAGAAAAGGACGTGTAACGAACGTCTAAGATTTCTATGAGAGAGTGAGCTCTGTCGTAGACAAAAGGAAAGGCTGGGTGGACTGCATATCTTGACTACCAGAGAGCATTTGACACGGTATATCTTGCCTGCCAGAAAGCATTTGACACGGAACCGCATGGGAGGATAATGGAGCTGTAATACCAGGTAGGAATAGGAGGGGAAGACTCCTCTGTGGGATAAAATATTACCTCAGTGGGAGAGACCTAAGAACACATGTTACAGGAATCATCATCTAGTGGGTGGTCACCAGTTGGGTGCCTCAAAGGCTCTGTTTTGAGCCCGCGCCTCTCTGATCAATGTGGATGACCTGTGTGATAGAGAGGACTCCTGTAACTGAATATGTTTGCAGAAGATGCAAGAGTCATGAGGGAGGTGAAAAGCGAGGAGGACTGCATCATCTTACATGGGGACATAAACAGACTCCAAAGCTGGTCTGATACATGGCTGATGAACTTCATTCCAAGCACACGTAAAGTAGTAAGGATGGGACAAGTATTGAGGACGGGACAAGTATTGAGGATGGGGCAAGTATTGAGGATGGGACAAGTTACGAGGATGGGACACAAGCAGGATGGGACAAGTAATGAGGATGGGACCGAGTGAAAGAGGGTCTCAATATGAACATCATCAGCGGGATATAAGCTTCAGGATTGTGTGTGTGAGGAGAACTTGGGAGCCAACATCGATCCCTAACCTAGCGCTAGAGTCCCACATTTGGAGAACAGTAAAGGAGACAAACTGTCTTCTATCCAATATCTGGCAAATTTCAAGTACATGGATAAGGAAATATTTAGCAACCTGTTCCTATTATACATAAGGCTCCTATTATACATAAGGTTCCTATTATACCGCACCTAAAGAAGCACACAGAGCTAACAGAGAAGGTCCATAGGAATGCAATAATGATGGTGCTAGAATCAAGATAAGTAAGTGACAGGGGAAAAGCTACAGGCTTTAAATCTGTCCACCTCGGAAGAAAGAAGAGCAAATAACTTGTTAAAAAAAATGTCAACAAGTTCTTTCTAGTTATAAGAGAGGTGGACGAGAGATGGGGCACCACGAGTGCAATACTCCTTCCCCGTACAGTACACACACACACACACACACACACACACACACACACACACACGAGGTGTGCGGGCGGAGGAGTATGACAGTGAGGGAAGCCCACCAAGTACATGGCAGAGGCTGAGCACACGTACGTGTACCCCAACCACCCCCCACCCTAACGTCACACAATGATCCGCAAAATTATTATAACTCCGTCACACAAAACCAACGTCACCCACACCAGACGTTACCCACAACCCACCTCACCTCCAGCACCTACGGTGTTCATAGCGAATTGTCTACCATGTATTATTCTGGCCTTGTTATAGTCACACAATTGACAATCAGAAGGAAGACACACACACCTGCCCGACCACACTATATATATATATATATATATATATATATATATATATATATATATATATATATATATATATATATATATACGCTCGTTGTATGTTTTGGACAATCACATGTTTACCAAATGGCGTCCTAGCTTCGTCTCTTCGATGTATATCAACTGACTGTTATATTCCTCTCTTGTGTCTCCCCTGATGATGTGATTATTACACGAAAGTGCACTTGGGAACTTTTCGTGTTTCATTTTCCCCGTGGACTCATAGGAATATCTTGATCACGCGCAAAATTGTGATCCTTTCCAATATATATATATATATATATATATATATATATATATATATATATATATATATATATGAAACCTGACTAACTCTCTCCCTCTGCACAACACTTACATATAACCACCTCCAGTCAATATAAATAACCTACCGATGCCAGGGACGAGGACAGCCAAGCCCCACACACTGTTGCCTGGTTTACCTTGACTGTTTCATATCGCTTGATTCAACCCTTCGACAGACGTGGACTTCGACCCCCCCCCCCCCCCATATATCATATCGAACTATCACATTCTATCCCGTGGATGCCCCTTACCCTCATAGATGTCCATGGTCCCGATGCCCCGAAGCTTCTTCACTCCATCCTTCGTAAATCTCTTCCTTGGGTCTTACCTCCCGCTTCCCTCCCTCCAGTTCAGACACAAATCACTCCTCTCTCTCTCTCTCTCTCTCTCTCTCTCTCTCTCTCTCTCTCTCTCTCTCTCTCTCTCTCTCTCTCTCTCTCTCTCTCTCTCTCTCTCCACACACACACACACACGAATGACTCCAGCACACCCTGGCCGGCCGGCCCTCCCTCACCGTCAGTGTACGCTCTCCTGCACCATTCTGTTGACAGAATCATTTCTTACACGATCAACCCGCCTCACACCAAGCAACGTCCTCATGCATTTCATTTTCATCACAGTCACCTCCCTCCTACCCTTTGCATCCCAGGCCCGAGACCCTCATACTCACACACCACTGTCGGGACCGCTGTACCGTCAGGCACGTCCTCTGCCAGCACCTCCGCCCTGCATCTCACCCCAGACCCTAAAGTTCCACCCACGACCGCCTCCACTCCCACGCACCTAAAGCACTCCATTTCCTCCCATTCTTCTCCATTTATATTCGCCATCAAGCAGTCCTGTACCTTCCTCCAACTGCACCTCGCTACCTTAGTTTCACTCACATTAACCTTCAACATTTTTGTAAACCTTCTCTCAAACTCTGACACAAGCGCCGTGAGTTTCCGTCTAGGGATCTGCCAGCCACCAGAGCCGCGTCATCCGCTTACAGCACTCGATCTCCCTCCCTCCCTCACATGTCCCCCACCTCCACATCCAGCAAAAAGCAGACCTGCTCGATGACCCCAAGACCCCTCTGTGTTTACCTCCCGTCCACAAGCAGATTACCTGTCATCACCGCCTACTCATTTTACCATCGTATTCACCGTATGACTTGCGCCTACTCCCATATACCCTCTAGTCCATGACACACGACGCTCGCTCCCCTATCATCTGGCAGACTCAGTGGTCCCTCTGAATATCTACTCCATCTCCTCTTCACATCATTGTCTGTTACACTTTCCCAGGCGCCTTCCTCACTCTCCATCCTCATTTGTTCCCTTGCTCTCATACTACTCACCTCCTTCCAAGACATATTTTTCCCATTTCTTTGAAACTTATCCACACTCTCCTTCCCCAATCCCTAATATGTTCTCTTCTTCAGCACTCGCACCTATTCACTTGACCTCCTCCTTATCCTACCCTATACCTCCTTTTTTGCTTCATTATCAATGCAAACGCCCCAGTCCACCAATTAATATCCTTTTTCGTACGTGCATATCTTATCTTCCATATACTACACACACACACACACACACACACAATTTTCCTGCACACTGAAGCATTGCTTCCCTTAGTAAACACCTTCTACACCTCTTCTACTGGCCTAGTTTCATTAACTCTCACCCTCTACCATTCTTTTCTGTCTCTCACCTCCTCTGTAACTACCTTTTGTTCTATTGGGGTAAGGAGTCTTACACTCATGGGTTCCCATCTCTTAAAATCATCATAAAAAATTGCAACTACATTTTGTTCCACAGGGGTAAGGAATTTGACACTCATGCCTCCACATCTCTTGAAATCATCATAGAAAATTTTAAATTTCTGTATGATATCCACATTCTCTATGACATTATCTAATCTATTCCAATTATCCACCACTCTTATACTATAAAATTCTTTCACATCATTTTTTTTACAATATTTTGCTTAATTCAATGTTCAGTCCTCTGACTGTTCTATCCTTACATCTCTCCAAGACCTGTTCACTCTCTGACATCAGTGTATTCTATAAAACTTAAATGTTGCGATCGAATCACCCCTCGTTCCTCTCTCTTCCATAGTCGGCAGAATTAAGGCCTCTTTAGCCTTCCCTTGAAACCCAACCTTCCTAATTCTGGATCTATCTTTGCTGCACTCCTATGAACCTTGTATATCAACTCTTTAGATGCAGTGACCAAACTTACGATGCAATATGTAAGACGTGAACAAGATGGCTGAATACTTCCTCATCCATGAACCTGAATACATTTCTAATACTCGCCAGCAAACAGTTGGTCTCCTTAATACTCCTCCCAAAGTGGGACTCTGGCGACAGGTTAGGGTAGGGGGATGTCGACTCCCAAACCACACACACACACGGATCCCTGCAAGTCGTTTCTCGCTAATCATATCGAGGTCTTCTGTCACCCATCCTCATGACAGTTGCTCAGGTCGAACTTCATCAACCATGTCTGGCACCAACGTTGTTCACTTCATAACCTTTTGCTTGATCTGCAGACGTACACAGGGAGGAGTCCAAACCCTCTGTCGAGTCATTCACATGGATCAAGAAGATCAATGGTTCCAGAGGAGAAGCCTGCATCATGCCATGAGTAACATCAACCCATTATGAGGAGGTTTTCCTCTGACGTGTGTCCATTGTACCCTTCCACTAAGATATTCTACCCATCGAAGCAATAAGGGAGTCTACCACCTTATTCCTGCCTGGGATCCAAATTCTTAATCCTGTTCTGTATAGAATCAAATGCTTTCAGGCAGTCCAAATACGAACAATCTAATCACCCTTCCCTTTTGTGTAAGACAGAGCTCACTATCTCGTAGAAATATAAGAAATTCGTTCTCTCTCACTCAGATAATCATCTTCTCTCTAAACAATCCCCTATTTGTTCTCTGGTTACCTTTTCCAAAACCGTACAGGCCACACAGACCACACTCCCTCAGAAAGATCACTCTGTACTTTGACTACTCTACTCCCTATGGCATTCTGCCTCTCTCTCTCTCTCCAGCGTCGTCTTGTACAGCGTTTCATCACGTCTGTCGAGTGTACCTGTCCATATCTTCAGGTCATGTGGTGGAAGGGCGTGAGGAACCGTGAGCTATTGGTAGTCTGCTTACATCTTTCCCAGATACCTCAATGCTGTGTGTGTGTGTGTGTGTGTGTGTGTGTGTGTGTGTGTGTGGGTGGGTGGGAGGGTGTGTATGGCGGGGAATCAGATAAAAAGAAAACGGTGACTACGTCAACGGTGAGGTCCATCAGGGCGCAATTGGCTGCCTGATTGACACTATAACCCTGAAGGAAATGTTCCAGCCCATCTACGCGACCTCCTGGAAGCTGGGAGACATCTAGACGCAAAGCTACGCAATCTCCTAGAAGCTGGAGGACATCTAGACGCAAAGCTACGCAATCTCCTAGAAGCTGGAGGACATCTAGACGCAAAGCTACGCAATCTCCTAGAAGCTGGAGGACATCTAGACGCAACGCTACGTGACCTCCTAGAAGCTGGAGGACATCTAGACGTAACGCTACGTGACCTCCTAGAAGCTGGAGGACATCTAGACGCAACGCTACGTGACCTCCTAGAAGCTGGAGGACATCTAGACGCAACGCTACGTGACCTCCTAGAAGCTGGAAGACATCTAGACGCAACGCTACGTGACCTCCTAGAAGCTGGAAGACATCTAGACGCAACGCTACGTGACCTCCTGGAAGCTGGAAGACATCTAGACGCAACGCTACGTGACCTCCTGGAAGCTGGAAGACATCTAGACGCAACGCTACGTGACCTCCTGGAAGCTGGAAGACATCTAGTCGCAACGCTCCGGGGGCCTTAAACGAAGGCGTTTGGCCTCCGAAGTTCGACGACCTTCAAGACTCTGGCTAAGATAAACTCACGAGAATCTCGCTAATTACCTGGCCCTGAGCGGCCATCTGGTGTGTGTGTATGTAACCCGGATGTGGGACACATCCCCACCGCCTAGCTCTGATACACGTCATCTTTCCCCTCCCCCCTCCGTCCTCTACCCCCCAGCCTTCCCAAGACTGGATATGTATTATGAAAATTGAAAGGAAATGGCGGGGCTGCGAGAGAGGGGGCGGTAGGTGGGGGGAGGGGGGAGGGGGGGGGGGTTGTGGCATGATCCTAAAAGCGGCTTCACTTCCACTGTCACCGGCAATAAGTTGGTCTTGCCTCGCACTCACTAGCATTTGTTGGTGTTACGCAACGGATCTCTCACTAGCATTTGTTGGTGTTACACAACGGGTCCCTCACTAGCATTTGTTTGTGTTACACAACGGGTCCCTCGCTAGCATTTGTTACTGTTATGACGGATCCCTCACTAGCATTTGTTTGTGTTACACAATGGATCCCTCACTAGCATTTGTTTGTGTTACACAATGATCCTTCACTAGCATTTGTTGGTGTTACACAACGGATCCCTCACTAGCATTTGTTGGTGTTACGCAACGGATCCCTCACTAGCATTTGTTGGTGTTACGCAACGGATCCCTCACTAGCATTTGTTGGTGTTACGCAACGGATCCCTCACTAGCATTTGTTTCTGTTACAACGGATCCCTCACTAGCATTTGTTTCTGTTACAATGGATCCCTCACTAGCATTTGTTTCTGTTACAACGGATCCCTCACTAGCATTTGTTTGTGTTACGCAACGGATCCCTCACTAGCATTTGTTTGTGTTACGCAACGGATCCCTCACTAGCATTTGTTTGTGTTACACAATGATCCTTCACTAGCATTTGTTTCTGTTACAACGGATCCCTCACTAGCATTTGTTTCTGTTACAACGGATCCCTCACTAGCATTTGTTTCTGTTACAACGGATCCCTCACTAGCATTTGTTTGTGTTACGCAACGGATCCCTCACTAGCATTTGTTTCTGTTACAACGGATCCCTCACTAGCATTTGTTTCTGTTACAATGGATCCCTCACTAGCATTTGTTTCTGTTACAATGGATCCCTCACTAGCATTTGTTTCTGTTACAACGGATCCCTCACTAGCATTTCTTTGTTACAACAGATCCCTCACAAACATTTGCTTCTGTTACACAACGGATCCCTCACTAGTATTTGTTTGTTACAAGGGATTCCTCACTAGCATTTGTTTCTGTTACAACGGATCCCTCACTAGCATTTGTTACTGTTACAACAGATCCCTCACTAGCATTTGTTTCTGTTACAACGGATCCCTCACTAGCATTTGTTTCTGTTACAACAGATCCCTCACTAGCATTTGTTTGTGTTACGCTACGGATCCCTCACTAGCATTTGTTACTGTTACAACAGATCCCTCACTAGCATTTTTTTCTGTTACAATTGATCCCTCACTAGCATTTGTTACTGTTACAACAGATCCCTCACTAGCATTTGTTACTGTTACAACAGATCCCTCAATAGCATTTATTTCTGTTACAACGGATCCTTTATTGGCATTTCTTTCTGTTACAACGGATCCCTCACTAGCATTTGTTTGTTACAACAGATCCCTCACTAGCATTTGTTTCTGTTACAACAGATCCCTCACTAGCATTTGTTTGTTACAACAGATCCCTCACTAGCATTTGTTTGTTACAACAGATCCCTCACTAGCATTTGTTTGTTACAACGGATCCCTCACTAGCATTTGTTTCTGTTACGACAGATCCCTCACTAGCATTTGTTTCTGTTACAACGGATCCCTCACTAGCATTTGTTACTGTTACAACAGATCCCTCACTAGCATTTGTTTGTTACAACGGATCCTTTATTAGCATTTCTTTCTGTTACAACGGATCCCTCACTAGCATTTGTTTCTGTTACAACGGATTCCTCACTAGCATTTGTTTCTGTTACGACAGATCCCTCACTAGCATTTGTTTCTGTTACAACAGATCCCTCACTAGCATTTGTTTCTGTTACAACAGATCCCTCACTAGCATTTGTTTCTGTTACAACGGATCCCTCACTAGCATTTGTTACTGTTACAACAGATCCCTCACTAGCATTTGTTTGTTACAACGGATCCTTTATTAGCATTTCTTTCTGTTACAACGGATCCCTCACTAGCATTTGTTTCTGTTACAACGGATCCCTAACTAGCATTTGTTTCTGTTACGACAGATCCCTCACTAGCATTTGTTTCTGTTACAACGGATCCCTCACTAGCATTTGTTACTGTTACAACAGATCCCTCACTAGCATTTGTTTCTGTTACAACGGATCCCTCACTAGCATTTGTTTCTACAGCTTCTTCTCCATTACGTCAGATCTCATACTTACATTTATTTCACTTCCCGTCTAAACCTCTTCACTATACCGCGTCTCTCGTTAGCATGAATGCTACAGGCAAACACTCACAGAGATACACACGTGCGCGCGCATGCGTCAAAGCCATACAAATCGTTGCATCTAATCTATATAAATCGCATTATCCCTATGACAAATCCGGCAGATTACAGCTAACTTTATAACGAAATAACGAGAGAAAAATCTCTCTCTCTCTCTCTCTCTCTCTCTCTCTCTCTCTCTCTCTCTCTCTCTCTCTCTCTCTCTCTCTCTCTCCACCGTAACGTATAACGTAACAAAAATATATTTCGAAAACGAAAGCATTTGACACCGGATCTCCACCAGGTGGTGTATGATATAACCCTTCCAGCCTCCTTGGTAGCTCCTTCACAGGCTCATAATCTGAAATATAAACAAAAAATTTGCATATACCTTTCAAGGGTATATACATAGATGTATATATATATATATATTCTATGAGGAAGGTAGGTGAGCGAGCGGTGAGGCCATTCAAGGAGGCGAGTCTAGAGTATAGAATACAGCCCAAGTGGTGGGCGGCGTTGTTAAAGCCCACTTTGGAAAGGGAATGAATAATAACGTCGTATAACACTGCATTTTCCCTGCAACGTCCTTACCTTCTTAGACCGCCGTTAACGGGAATAACGCCAAAAATTTATGAATAACGCCAAAAATTTATGAATAACGCCAAATTTATGATTTCTTTTCGTTTAAATATTTGAGGTGTGTGGTTTTTCAGGTTTATGTCTCCCCCCCCCCTCCCAGTGAGTTCTTTTTTTAGATTTCACAGAGGTACGACCCTTGAGAAGGAAGGTACGACCCCCTGAGCACGAGGGTACGATCATTGGACACGAAGGTACGACCATTGAGCACAAAGGTACGACCATTGGACACGAAGGTACGACCATTGAGCACAAAGGTACGACCATTGGACACGAAGGTACGACCATTGTGTACGAAGGTACGATGAGCACGAAGGTACGACCCTTGTGCACGACGGTACAACCATTGAGCACGAAGATCCAACCCTTGAACACGAATATATGACCCTTGAGCACTAAGGTACGACCCTTGAGCACGAAGGTACGATCCCTAAACACGACGATACGACTTGGTTAAAGGCCAGGCCATCTTAGCCAAGGGTCGTACCGTTGTGCTCAAATATCGTACCGTCATATCCATTGGTCGTCGTATCGTCGGGCTGAAGAGTCTCATCGTCGTGCTCAAGGGTCGTACCGTCGTGTTGAAGAATCTTACCGTCCTGCACGAGGGTCGTGCCGTCGTGCTCAAGGGTCGTACCGTCATGCTTAACAGTCGTACTCTCGTGTTCATTGGGTCGTACATTCGTGCTCAGGGGTCGTACCGTCATGCTTAACAGTCGTACTGTCGTGCTCAGTGGGTCGTACATTCGTGCTCAGGGGTCGTTCCGTCATGCTTAACAGTCGTACTGTCGTGCTCAGTGGGTCGTACATTCGTGCTTAGGGGTCGTACCGTCATGCTCAACAGTCGTACCGTCGTGCTCAGGGGGTCGTACATTCGTGCTCAAGGGTCATACCGTCATGCTTAACAGTCGTACTCTCGTGCTCAAGGGTCGTACATTCGTGTTCAGGGGTCGTACCGTCATGCTCAACAGTCGTACCGTCGTGCTCAGGGGGTCGTACATTCGTGCTCAAGGGTCATATCGTCATGCTTAACAGTCGTACTCTCGTGTTCATTGGGTCGTACATTCGTGCTCAGGGGTCGTACCGTCATGCTTAAAAGTCGTACTGTCGTGCTCAGTCGTCTAACGTTCAGTCTAGGGGTACCACACACACCGGTGTTCACTACCTCTGGTGACAATACACATCCAAGGAAGATGACAATACACATACAAGGAAGATGACAATACACATCCAAGGAAGATGACAATACACATCCAAGGAAGATGACAATACACATACAAGGAAGATGACAATACACATCCAAGGAAGATGACAATACACATCCAAGGAAGATGACAATACACATCCAAGGAAGATGACAATACACATCCAAGGAAGATGACAATACACATCCAAGGAAGACGACAATACACATCCAAGGAAGATGACAATACACATCCAAGGAAGATGACAATACACATCCAAGGAAGATGACAATACACATCCAAGGAAGATGACAATACACATCCAAGGAAGATGACAATACACATCCAAGGAAGATGACAATACACATCCAAGGAAGATGACAATACACATCCAAGGAAGATGACAATACACATCCAAGGAAGATGACAATACACATCCAAGGAAGATGACAATACACATCCAAGGAAGATGACAATATACATACAAGGAAGATGACAATACACATCCAAGGAAGATGACAATACACATCCAAGGAAGATGACAATACACATCCAAGGAAGATGACAATATACATCCAAGGAAGATGACAATATACATACAAGGAAGATGACAATACACATCCAAGGAAGATGACAATACACATCCAAGGAAGATGACAATACACATCCAAGGAAGATGACAATACACATCCAAGGAAGATGACAATACACATCCAAGGAAGATGACAATACACATACAAGGAAGACGACAATACACATACAAGGAAGACGACAATACACATCCAAGGAAGATGACAATACACATCCAAGGAAGATGACAATACACATACAAGGAAGATGACAATACACATACAAGGAAGACGACAATACACATCCAAGGAAGATGACAATACACATCCAAGGAAGATGACAATACACATACAAGGAAGATGACAATACACATACAAGGAAGACGACAATACACATCCAAGGAAGATGACAATACACATCCAAGGAAGATGACAATACACATACAAGGAAGATGACAATACACATACAAGGAAGACGACAATACACATCCAAGGAAGATGACAATACACATCCAAGGAAGATGACAATACACATACAAGGAAGATGACAATACACATCCAAGGAAGATGACAATACACATCCAAGGAAGATGACAATACACATACAAGGAAGATGACAATACACATCCAAGGAAGATGACAATACACATACAAGGAAGATGACAATACACATCCAAGGAAGATGACAATACACATCCAAGGAAGATGACAATACACATCCAAGGAAGATGACAATACACATACAAGGAAGATGACAATACACATCCAAGGAAGATGACAATACACATACAAGGAAGATGACAATACACATACAAGGAAGACGACAATACACATCCAAGGAAGATGACAATACACATCCAAGGAAGATGACAATACACATACAAGGAAGATGACAATACACATACAAGGAAGATGACAATACACATCCAAGGAAGATGACAATACACATCCAAGGAAGATGACAATACACATACAAGGAAGACGACAATACACATCCAAGGAAGATGACAATACACATCCAAGGAAGATGACAATACACATACAAGGAAGATGACAATACACATCCAAGGAAGATGACAATACACATACAAGGAAGATGACAATACACATCCAAGGAAGATGACAATACACATACAAGGAAGACGACAATACACATACAAGGAAGATGACAATACACATCCAAGGAAGATGACAATACACATACAAGGAAGATGACAATACACATCCAAGGAAGATGACAATACACATACAAGGAAGATGACAATACACATACAAGGAAGATGACAATACACATCCAAGGAAGATGACAATACACATCCAAGGAAGATGACAATACACATCCAAGGAAGATGACAATACACATCCAAGGAAGATGACAATACACATCCAAGGAAGATGACAATACACATCCAAGGAAGATGACAATACACATACAAGGAAGATGACAATACACATCCAAGGAAGATGACAATACACATGCAAGGAAGATGACAATACACATCCAAGGAAGATGACAATACACATCCAAGGAAGACGACAATACACATCCAAGGAAGATGACAATACACATCCAAGGAAGATGACAATACACATCCAAGGAAGATGACAATACACATCCAAGGAAGATGACAATACACATCCAAGGAAGATGACAATACACATCCAAGGAAGATGACAATACACATCCAAGGAAGATGACAATACACATCCAAGGAAGATGACAATACACATCCAAGGAAGATGACAATACACATCCAAGGAAGATGACAATACACATACAAGGAAGATGACAATACACATACACATCCAGGAAGATGACAATACACATCCAAGGAAGATGACAATACACATCCAAGGAAGATGACAATACAACATCCAAGGAAGATGACAATACACATCCAAGGAAGATGACAATACACATCAAGGAAGATGACAATACCATCAAGGAAGATGACAATACACATCCAAGGAAGATGACCAACACCCTCCCCGCCCTAACCATGCCCCCCAAGAACACCTCCAAGGAAAAGAAGACAATACACATCCAAGGAAGATGACAATACACATCCAAGGAAGACGACAATACACATCCAAGGAAGATGACAATACACATCCAAGGAAGATGACAATACACATCCAAGGAAGATGACAATACACATCCAAGGAAGACGACAATACACATCCAAGGAAGATGACAATACACATCCAAGGAAGATGACAATACGCATACAAGGAAGATGACAATACACATACAAGGAAGATGACAATACACATCCAAGGAAGATGACAATACACATCCAAGGAAGATGACAATACACATCCAAGGAAGATGACAATACACATACAAGGAAGATGACAATACACATACAAGGAAGACGACAATACACATCCAAGGAAGATGACAATACACATCCAAGGAAGATGACAATACACATCCAAGGAAGATGACAATACACATCCATTTCAAGGTAGATGACTGGCTCGCTGCAAGGTGTTGAGAAGTGAGGGATCTCAGCGAGTTATAAATATATGAGTAATATTGATCATAAATGATTGATATTAACTACAAATATTTGAGTAATATTCATCATAAATGATTAATATTAACTACAAATATTTGAGTAATATTCATCATAAATGATTAATATTAACTACAAATATTTGAGTAATATTCATCATAAATGATTAATATTAACTACAAATATTTGAGTAATATTCATCATAAATGATTAATATTAACTACAAATATTTGAGTAATATTCATCATAAATGATTAATATTAACTACAAATATTTGAGTAATATTCATCATAAATGATTAATATTAACTACAAATATTTGAGTAATATTCATCATAAATGATTGATATTAACTAGAAATATTTGAGTAATATTCATCATAAATGATTAATATTAACTAGAAATATTTGAGTAATATTGATCATAAATGATTGATATTAACTACAAATATTTGAGTAATATTCATCATAAATGATTAATATTAACTACAAATATTTGAGTAATATTCATCATAAATGATTAATATTAACTACAAATATTTGAGTAATATTCATCATAAATGATTAATATTAACTACAAATATTTGAGTACTATTCATCATAAATGATTAATATCAACTACAAATATTTGAGTAATATTCATCATAAATGATTAATATTAACTACAAATATCTGAGTAATATTGATCATAAATGATTGATATTAACTACAAATATTTGAGTAATATTCATCATAAATGATTAATATTAACCACAAATATCTGAGTAATATTGATCATAAATGATTGATATTAACTACAAATATTTGAGTAATATTAATCATAAATGATTAATATTAACTACAAATATCTGAGTAATATTGATCATAAATGATTGATATTAACTACAAATATTTGAGTAATATTAATCATAAATGATTAATATTAACTACAAATATCTGAGTAATATTGATCATAAATGATTGATATTAACTACAAATATTTGAGTAATATTCATCATAAATGATTAATATTAACTACAAATATCTGAGTAATATTGATCATAAATGATTGATATTAACTACAAATATTTGAGTAATATTCATCATAAATGATTAATATCAACTACAAATATTTGAGTAATATTCATCATAAATGATTGATATTAACTACAAATATTTGAGTAATATTCATCATAAATGATTAATATTAACTACAAATATTTGAGTAATATTCATCATAAATGATTGATATTAACTACAAATATTTGAGTAATATTCATCATAAATGATTAATATTAACTACAAATATTTGAGTAATATTCATCATAAATGATTAATATTAACTACAAATATTTGAGTAATATTCATCATAAATGATTGATATTAACTACAAATATTTGAGTAATATTCATCATAAATGATTGATATTAACTACAAATATTTGAGTAATATTCATCATAAATGATTAATATTAACTACAAATATTTGAGTAATATTCATCATAAATGATCAATATTAACTACAAATATTTGAGTAATATTCATCATTAATGATTAATATTAACTACAAATATTTGAGTAATATTCATCATGAATAATATCAATTATAAAAATTTGAGTAAAATTAATCATATCTGAGTAATATTAATCATAAATAAGTAATATTAATTACAAATATCTGGGTATCTTTTTCATACTATTCGCCATTTCCCGCGTCAGCGAAGTAGCGTTAAGAAAAGAGGACTGAGCCTTTGCGGGAATATCCTCACTTGGCCCCCTTCTCTGTTCCTTCTTTAG